>NW_006400008.1:4184417-4187392 GCF_000299155.1 Elephantulus edwardii
ATTCCATTGATCTATGTGTCTGTTATTGTACCAGTACCATGCTGTCTTTACCACTACGGCAGTGTAGTAGGATTTGAAATCAGGGAACTTTTTACCAATTTGGTTAGAGTTTGAGAGTGTTAACCGTTTGTACTATTCAGTGACGCAACAACTCATTGCCATCAAGTCAGAACCAAGTCTTAGTTGGCCCTCCTGTATGTTTTCAGAAGCTATAAATTATACAGGAGGAAACTGCCCATCTTTCTCCTGCAGGGTGGCTGGTGGGCCCAGATTGCCTGTCTGCGTTCACAGCACAACTCTTTACCCACTAGACCTCTAGAGCTCCCTAAGGTGAAGTTCTTTATAAATATCGTTCTTTTTCTGTAATCTTCAACTTGTAATAGGGAAACATACGTATTTTAACTGTGTTTGGAAAGTACTATTATTTGAAGAACTTTTCCATCTTAGAGTATAAACAAAAGAATACACCAAAGCCATTAAAAAGTTCTCCCTGCTGAAAAAAAAAAAAGAATACAAAAGAAGCCATATGTCTTTTTTTTATCGTTACGTTATCTTTATATGTTAGATGCATTATTCAATTTGAAATCATGATTTAATGAGCACGTAAATTATGTGTTTGCCTAAAGAGCAATAGTTGTCATCCAGTCAATCAGTGTGATTACTTTTTAAATTTATTTTTAAGAAGTTATGGACAATAAATGAATTTCCTTGACAATATCATTCTTAAAAATTCCTTAATAGTGAGAATTTTCTACTCATTGTCATAATTTTCTCTTCACAATAAAGGTTATTTTTTATGTATAGTGATACTCATGTTGATTTTTAGTTTTTAAAACTTGCTATGGGTGAAAATGTAATCTTTTTCATTTCCCTTTTAAAGCTTTATTGGACATTCATTGGGCAATTTAATAATCCGTTCAGTGCTTACAAGGCCAAGATTTAAGTATTACCTGCACAAACTTCACACGTTTCTGTCTCTTTCTGGACCTCACCTTGGTACACTCTACAATAGCAGTGCTCTTGTTAACACAGGTAAAAAGTTTTTCCTCTTTGTTTGTTTACAGTTTAATATATCTAAAGCTTCAATTTTCTGTTATTCACATATCATTATCTGTTCATTTCTGAACGTGATAAAAATACAAAGTCCTCTATGAACCACTGTTAACCCGCTTAATATATATGTGTGTGTATACACTTACATTTGCTATCAGAAAATATTAATAGTTTGCAAACACAGTTTTTCTTCGTCAAAATGATACTTTTGGAAGTATCCTTTTTAAATTTAATTTTATTGACATTAATCACCTTGACATACATATTTTCATTTATACTCACAGATCATTTCTCATTTTATAGGTCTCTGGTTTATGCAGAAATGGAAAAAATCAGGTTCTCTTTTGCAACTGACATGTCGAGATCATTCAGACCCTCGTCAGACTTTCTTGTACAAGCTTAGTAAGAAAGCAGGCAAGTATAGAAGAATGGTTTGGAAAGTACACAGTTGAAAGCCTTTTCAACCTAAATCTTTGGAAAAGAAATTTATCAACATGCTAAATTTCAATGATTTTTAAACTTCTGAAGGATGAAGTGATAGATTCAAAATTGATTAATTAATTTTAGTTATTTGTCATTAATTAGTTAATGATAGTAGTCTAGGTCATAATTTTATTCATATCTAATAAGTCTACAACTGCTTTGAAATTATCTAAAAATGTTGAGCATTTTTAGTTTATTACCAGTTATAAATTGGTCTTGGTTTTTGAACTAGCTCTCACTTCTGCCCTACCCTTATGTCTTAGTCTCTAGCCTTCCGAATCCTCAGCCTTCTGAACTAAGGCATCTAATTTCTTTTTTATCTTTGGGACTATTAAGCATTTCTGCCAAATGTTGCATCAGAACTATTGTTGTTATTGAATACTGTTGAGTCAATGTACATAGAGGTCCTCCAGCAGGTTTTCAGACACAGTTTAATTGCACAAGAGAACATTGCCAATCTTTCTCCCACAGAGTAGCTGCTAAATTTATTCCATGTGCCTTCGGGTTGACAGTGTAACTCCTTACCATTAGGCCTCCAGAGCTCCCTATCAAAACTGTTCATAGATAATTCATTTTCCAAGTTCTCACTACTAAGTGAATTTTATTACTTATCCCTTATTGACAGATTATTAAATATTTTCCAACTCCTGTAGATATAGCCCAGGTTTTCTGGTCTGAAGCCCACAGCTTCTTTGCCACTTCACACTCCTTTTTTGTCTGTTTCTCCTCTTGCTGAGCTTTGTAAAAATGCAATCTTCTTTTTGAAACCTATGCTAAAATCAAAGCTTTTTGTTGTTGATGATAGATACAAATAAGATGAAGATGAAATCATTCATAGTTTTTGTCTTTTCTTGATCTCTCATGATGCCAGCCAGCCTAGTGGTAAGGTTTTTTGTTTGCTTGATGTTGAGATGTAGTCCATATTGAAGGCTGTGGTCTTTTTTATTATTATTATTATTAAATTTTATTAGTTTTAATGAACATTTACAGAGATTTTGGGTTCTCATTCATTCATTGTTGCACTGTTTTCTCTAAGGGCTGTGGTCTTTGATCTTCTGCAACAAGTGTTTTAAATCTCCCTCACTTTCAGCAAGCAAGGTTGTATCATCTGCTTAACGCAAGTCGTTGGTGAGCCTTCCACTGATCCTTTTGCCACATTCTTCTTCCTAAGGTCCAGCTTCTTAAATCAAGTTAGTGAAAATCCTCAATTTCCTTCTCTTTGGCTTTAGTTATTTGTACATATGTTTTAGTACTAGTTATATTAACAGTCAGTATAGATAGTATCAGTGCAGGAGGGGTAGGCCCTCTATGAGGTAGATTGATTCAGTGACTGGGATACTCGGGATGGGAGTGTCAGAGACAGTGCGATTGGCACAGGACAGAGCAGAGTTTAGGGCTGTTGTACATAGGGTCGCTATGAGTCGCAAGCGACTCGATGG
>NW_006400008.1:4187492-4193404 GCF_000299155.1 Elephantulus edwardii
GACCTGGGGGAGGGTTTGTAAAACAATGAAAGAATTTTTCTTTTACTTTTCCAAAAGGGTAGTGTACTAGGGGGGAGGGTTGGGAAGGGAGAAAAGTACAACAATGAATGAGTGAAAACCCAAAGTCTCTTAATTTTCATTGAAATGAATAATTTTTTTAAAAAGTGCACTGTTTGTTCACAACTTAAAATAGGTCCTACATTCCTATTTTTATAGTCCTCAGGTACTATAAAAAAATGATGTTCTCTATACCTTTTACTTTGTTCCATAATTTAAAAAGAATTTTTCATTTTGTAGGTAATAGTGCAGATCTTCGTTTAGTAAAAACTTATATTGAGCTTGGACTACCTGGAGGAAGAATTGATTTTCTCATGTCTGAGAGAAATCAGGTACAATATGATAAGGTTTTCATTGGAAGTAAACATTTTATACTAGTTTCTATCTAAATATTTGTTCATTACAGAATGCCTCTAGTAGTAGAAATACATTTTTATTTCTATAGTAATTGCCATAAATACATATCCAATAGAAATATAAAATATTTTTATTTACAAGATCTTTTCATGAAAGGGAGTTCATAAGATAATTTCACATTTTTATATAATTGATTCATTATCTGAACCATTGCCTTTTATTTGCCCTGTAGAAGGCCAAAGGATTAAGGGATTGATTAAATGACACAAATATTAACAAGACATTAAATCTTTTCTTTTTCTTAGAAATGTACTCTTCTTGTTAATTGTTATATGTATATTATATTCACTAACTGCCCTAAGAAATAATAGTCTTGAACATATTTTCAGTACCAGTAAAATGAAATCTTGTCAGTACAAAATAATATTTATATTCAATTAGGTTTTTATGCCATAATGTATCCTTTTATTCCATGATTCGTCTATTTTGCCTTTTTTTTAGAATGATACTTTTGCTGATTTTGATAGCATGACTGATCGACTTCTGGATGAGATAATACAGTATATTCAAATATATAGCTTAACAGTCTCAAAAATAAGGTATGTGGTAATTTTGTTGGCTTATTTCAAAATATAAGAGCACATGACTCAAAACATTGGAGGAGAAAATAAAAAGTATCTAGGAAAAGATCACATACTATGTGAGTCCATATATATTAAATACACAGTATAAGCAAACCTAGGGTTTAAGGCAGGTGGTGGCTTAAATCCCCAAAGGGAGAGGGGAAGAGAAGGTTGTTAATGGATGACTCCACCCAGGATCTCTGTGGCTCCTTGCTGCCTGTGCATGTGCAGGTAATCTGCAGCCATCAGGCCTAGTTCAAATTGATTTTTTGTGAAACATTCTTCTAGGTGATATAGCACTGGTCTGTGCATTACTGTGCAGAGGTAACCCGTGGTTGGTGTGATTCTAAACACTGTGACACTTGATGTGTCAAATGTGAGAATGGTTACCCATGGTGGACAGTGTTTGGTGGAGCTTCCCAATTAAAACAAGCTTGGAAGCAGGAGTGGCATCCACTTCCAAAATGGCTTGCCTCCAGAAACTCTATGAACAGTGTTCAGGCCTTTCGTTCATTGGGTTGCTATGAGTCATCTATGATTTGACGGCACCTAACAACAACAACATAGGCAAAGCAGTATGAACAGAGCTCTGGTGGCACAGTGTGCTGCTAACCAAAAGGCTGAGCATTTGGAGCAGCTCAAATTCATCAGGAGCTCTAAGGAGAAAGTTATTTTTCTCTCATGAAGATTCACAGCCTTCAAAACCTGGTGAAGGCTTACTGTGAATGAATTGAAATCAACTTAATGGAAGTAAGTTCAATTTTTGAGACCTGAGAGGGATAGGAAAGTAAGAGGGTCTTAAGAGTTACACTGTGTTTCTTTTTCTGATGATCAAAACATTCTTTAAAAAAAGGTGAATATACTAAAAACAATTTAATTTTATACATTTGGCTGGGTGAATTGTATGATATTTTAGTTTTAATAGTGCTGCTGTAGCACATGTACACAAACGGGTAGCTTTTAAAGAACAGAAATTTGTTCTGGAAACTAGGAAGTCTGAATTCAGGGCATCAGCTCTACATGAAGGCTCTTTCTGATAGGCCTGAAGGAAGAGCCTCATCACTCAACTTTATAGCCCTGGTATTCTACAATTCAAACCCATTGCTTTTGAGTTGGAACCAAAATGTAGTCAATCCTCCAAAAGGCTTCTAAGGTGTAAATCATATAGGAAGAAATCGTCCATCCTGATGCACCTCTGGGAGATTCAAACCACCAGAAAGGCACAGTGTTTCAGTTAGTGAAACTCTAGAGACTACGCCATCAGAACCCCCAGACATTCTGAAGTTGGTAATCTACATGTGTCATCCATCATCCCTGTTTGTGCATGCTTTTGTCCAAAAACTGCTCTTTTGAAGATGCCTCAGTAGTAATTAACTAGGTTGAATGCATGCCTATACTGATACGTCTCATTAACATAACTGAGGAAATCTTATTTTCCACATGTTTATATCCATAGGTACAAGTTTAAATTTCAAACATATTTTGGGAACACACAATTTAACCCTTAATGTACTATGAATTATATCTCAGTAAAGCTATTTAGAAGAGGTTTTATATATAGGCAGCCCTACCTATGAACTGATGAAACAGTAAAAATGCCTTCATGTCATCACTATCATTTGTAAATTTGTTTTCAACACAAAAGAAAATGAAAGTGAAATCAAATTTCATTACTTAATTAGAGATTCTTTATGGTCTGGTAGGAATTTAAAAAAGCAAAACTGCCTCAAAATGAGTAGGGGAAAACTTAGTGCATTCATATTCCAAATAGGTTAGAGGAAGAAGTTGATTAACTTACTGTTACATTTTGTAGTTTCTAAAGAAGCTGCATGTAAGGCACTGGCAAAAAATAAGGCCCAGGAATTGATGGAATATCAGTTGGCATGTTTGAACATAGAGGTGCAGCCCTAGACATACTCACTAGCATAGCCAAGAGATATGAAATTCATCTTCCTGGCAAGGTGACTAGAAGAAATCCATATTTGTTCCATTAAAAAAAAAAAGAAAGAAACAACAGAATGTGGAAATTATTGAACAATATCATTAAAAATGTTGCTTAAAATTGTTTTTATATGATTGAAACAGTATTATCAGTAAAAAACTGCCGGAAACTCAAACTGGATTTGCAAGAGACTGGAATTAGGGATATCATTGTTGATATCAGGAGGATCTTAGCTAAAAGCACAAAATACCAGGGGTTAATTTGTGTCTTATTGGCTATGAAAAGACATTCAGCTGAATCATAGTAAATTATAGCTGACATTGAAAAGAATGGGAATCCCAGAACACTTAATTGTGCTCATACAAAATGTATACCTAAAAAAAACAAAAAAACAAAATGTATACCTAGATAAAGGAACTGTTTTCCAAATGGAGCAAGGAACACTCTGTGGTTTAAAAGCAAGAAAAATGGGTCTATCACTTGTACTGCTAAAAGAACAAAGAAGTCTGTCTTGAAGGAAGTACAGCTAGGGTGATCCATAGAAACAGGAATGGTGAAACTTGTCTCACTTGATTTGAGCATGTCCTAGAGGCAGGACCTTGGAATAAGACACTATACTGGGAGAAGTCAGAGAAAGAAGGCGGCTCTCAACAAGATAGACTGATAAAATGGGCTCTGCTGCCTAGGGGATTGTGAGGATGGTGTGGGATAGGAGAGGAGATGGCCCATCTTTCGCTCCTGGAGAAAGCAGCTGGTAGATTTGAACTCCTAGCATTTCAATTGTTGTTGATTGTCATCAAGTTGAACATGACTTTTAGCTACCCTATGAACAAGACTTGAACCCTGTACTATAACATTGTTTCTCTTATGTTCATAGAGATTCCAGAGGCATGTGGTTTAGGATGGGGATACCACTCCTGATTCCAAACCTAAGTCAATCTGGGAACTCCACCAAACACTGTCCCCAGTGGGTAACCATTGTGGTGTTTAACACACCAGTGGCACAGTGTTCAGAATCACAGCAACCCCAGGTTACAACAGACCAGTGTGGTACCACTTAGAAGAATGTTCATCCCAAACACTGTTAACACCAGCCGCCTTTTAAATACAAGGCTCACCCTTCAGGTCCTGGTTGACTTTAATCCACTTCTAGCCCAGAGCTCATTGTTAGCTAAACCCAGCAAATCCAATCAGCTCACACTTGACTGTGAACAAAAAATCAATAAACCAACCAACCAAACACACCACAACCAAACCTCACCAAGATAAGAGAAACCATCTTGCAGAATCCAACTGCTTCATATGTGGGCATTTCAGTTAGCAGCCTAGTATTAAAGGCATTTCACCATGAGGGCACCTAATTTGAAATATAAACTAGGGAATGAGAAGAGATAGTCAAGTTTTTATTTGAAGTCCTTTGTCATAGATGCAATTTACAGTTGTGTGAGGATTAAGAGGGAATATTTCCTTGTTCTTATTCTTTCACTTACAAATTGACGTTATAAGGCTATCACACTATATATTCTGAGTTTTCTAGATAGACTTTTCCCCCATGTAGATGTATTTCTTAATTTATGATGAGAAAAACAGTATCTTGTTTCCTCATCCACAATAGTGCTACTCTTTTTTCCTTAAATTTTTAGTTATAATCCACCAGTGTGTGTGTGTATGTGTGTACACACACACACACACACACACACACACACACAATTTATAGAAAAGGTAAAATAAACAAGACATGCAGGTGGCCTGGTGATGACCACAGAGTCACCCCTCTGGCTGTGGGGAAGCTGGGCTAAAGCTTCACTCAGCTCTCACCAGCACTTTCTCCCAGGGTGTGCTTGTCAAAGAGGTACTCTTCCAGGCCCGAGTCTGGGGCGCCGATCTTGCGCAAATTGATCAGTCACCCAGTTGTTTGATGGATTTTACCTGCTCATCCAGGTAGTATGTCTCAATGATGTCGCACAAATGAGGGTCATTTTTGTCACTGGCCAGTTTGTACAGTTGACACTTTTTTCCCAAGAGTAGCACACACTCCATTGTGTTCACCCCGTTCTTCCAGTCATCCCAAAAACAGGCATACATTTTTTAAAAATAGCAAGAGAGAAAAAAATTTGTTTGTTTTAGACCTTTATTATAAGATCCATCTCTGTTTTAAGAACTTCAAGTTGAGAAGGAAGTTTGTCCTGAGTTTCTCGCTAGAAACATCTGCATGCCAATATTTAGACAAATTTTGGCTTTCTTGTTTCACTAAATACTCCTAAGCGTTTGTTGGGAGGGCTGGGGGTGGGGGTTGCCAGCAAAGAAAGGGCACCCTGTTAAGGTTGTGAGAGTTTCCCAGACCTGGTTCTTTATCAAAGAACGCTCATGCCGTGCTGGCAGAAAGACAGAGAGGAAGACATTTTCAAACAGATGAGAAACAGGCCCCCTCATGATATGACGGTAAAGAGCCTAAATACCCCCAAGGATTCATATACCACTTAATTGTAATATACCAGTAGGTAAAAAGATTCTTCTGGTTTAAATGATTCCATGACTGTGACCAGATCCGGTTGCCTGTACATCACCTCCAGCTCAGTGATATCATAGGTGTATAAGGGCAAAGCTGTGCTCCATTGAATTTTCAACAGCTGGCATTTTAGATGTGAATTGCCAGGCTTTTCATTTTGAGTGTGTTTGGTGAACCTGCACTTTTTACCAGTTTGGTGTTTTGTTTTGTTTTTTTTTAAATTTTATTCGTTTCCATGAACATTCACAGGGATTCTGGGCTTTCACTCCTTCATTGCCGCACCATTCTCTCCACCCTCCTCCCCAGTTTGTTCTTCTTCCCCACCATCCAAATGTCTGTTTTAATTGTCCAATTGCCACAGTGCTTGTCAAAGTCAGTTCTGATTAATCTCCTTTGTCGGTGTGTCCTTTGCCATTCCCTATCA
>NW_006400008.1:4200004-4234500 GCF_000299155.1 Elephantulus edwardii
TCAGAGACAGTGCGATTGGCACAGGACAGAGCAGAGTTTAGGGCTGTTGTACATAGGGTCGCTATGAGTCGCAAGCGACTCGATGGCACATAGCAACAACAACATAGATAGTATCAAGTCAGAGTCTTGTACTTCAGGCTAGATCTAGAAAAGGTCTTTTTTAGCTATGCATGCAATACTATTGTTCCTCAATATTTCGTTCCTGGCACAGTAGTAGATCAAATGATTTTCTCGTTCTAAGTGGCCAGTCCCAGTCCATGTGAACTCACTCATGCCTAGAAAGTTTAACTTTATACGTTCTACTTCATTTTAGCCAACTTCTAATTTTCTTAGATTCATAACTTCGTACATTTCCCATTCAAACTAATAATGGCTATTTCCAACTGTCTCTCTTCATTTCAAGTGTCTTCCAATCAGAGGGTGCTACCTCCAGTGCAATATCTTAGCAGTGTTGCAATATTCATAGAGGTTTTGGAGGCTTATTCTTTCAGAAGAGGTTGGCCAATCCTGCTCCTTAGTCTTCCTTAAAATGGAAACTCCACTGAAACTTAATCACCATGGGTGACCCTATTGGTTTCTTAAATACCTGTGACATAGCTTTCAGCATTACAGAAACCTGCAAGTCACTCTAGTACAGCAAACTGACAGATAGGTGCTGTATTCATAACAGCAGATGATAAAAAAGCATGCTTGTACATACCTAAGTTATAAAATAAGCAGCAACATGCACTTCACTCCGTCAGCACAGCATACTGACAAATAAGTGTTGTACCCCTAAGAGCAAACCATGAAGACAAGCAGACATGCAGATATAATGGCAATGGGTGGCATCTGGCTCTTCCCTCAGGCTTAAGCCTGAGTCCACTGGCTTCCTGTGTTATGGGCCAGGCCCAAGCTGTATTCCAGTGTGATAGGAGCAGTGGTAACATGGAAAAAGCCAAGTCTGACTTACACCCGCTTCATAAAAGGGAACTGTCCCCATCAATAATATCCATGTTGTTGTTGTTGTAGCTACATAGTCAGGCATACCACCCCCCATGCTCCTGCATCTATCTCTACCAATCATTTGGTCCAATGTTGGTTGCAACTTGACTTGCAGACTTTATTCATAGTTGTGGAACTTATTAGAGAATTAGAGGTAGACTGGGTTCAAAGAACACAATACAAATCCAGATTTAGTCCAGTAGTCCTAAACCAGATTAACAGCAAGACACAATTCACCAATTAGTTGAGACCGCTTCTCAGTCAAGTAGTGAAAGTCAGTTCAGCAGCACAAATGCATCTTTGGTTTCCTCAGTCACCCAGCAAACTTTATCTCAGAGTAGTTACAAATCAGCTTTTGTACAGGACTCAAACTTTGTCAAGATATTTCATTAATGTTTACCTTTAGAAACCTTAGAAGCTGTTTCTAATTATAGTTATATGTGTCAACAAGAATTCATCCATTGATTTTAAAATTAGACCACTGTCAGAAGAACTGGAGCCAAATCTCCCCAAAGTTTTGTGTGGGTTTGTTATTTTTTTATCATCCTGTCTAGTGTGACCTAGTGGGTAAGTTGCACTGCCAACCTAAAAGGCAAGCAGTTTAGATCCACCAGCAGTTCTTTTCCTGTGCAATTTATAGCCTCTGAAAACTTGCTAGCGTCAGCTGTGAGTCATTTCCCATTCAGTGGCACATAATAGCAACCACACTGAAATGATAAGTCAGTTCCTAGCTAATTGTTTCTCTTGTATACATACATATAATTATTTTGTTCCCTAAATATATGGATTTACATCAGAAGCATAATAAAGCAAAACAGGAAAACAGTAAAGGAAGAGAACACTACTAAATCCTTAAATCTAATTTCTGTTTGGGGTACTTTTAAACCATCAAAAGCTTCAATAATTTCCTCTCTCTTCATTTTACTCCATAGCACTACAAAGTTTTTAATTCATTAGTCTAATTATTGCTTCTGTTTGTTCTGAAGAATCAATCCCACTTTTTGGAAAAGCCTAAAAAAATAACTTTTGTAAATCAAAATTCAGCCCTTTAACCTTGGTTTTTATTTTGAACAAAATCTCTTCTATTAGCTCTCCTTTAGAAAGTCCTTTTCACTTTAATATTTCATTAATTGAAAGTTGTTCATATTTCCAAATGAAGAAAGCATTTAAAAAACAAAAACACAGGGACCTCTGGTGACATAGTGGCAAAAAGCTGCACTGCAATCCCAGAGGTGTATGGTTCAAATCCACCAGATGCTCTGCTGGAGAAGGAGGGACAATCTCCTCCTGTAGCAGTCAGATCCGATTTGATGGTACACCCACAAAAAATAATAAAAATAAAATTTAAAATCAAAACGAAAACACAGTATACATGACTTGTAGAACTATTACGAAAACCTGCATTTTTTTTTTGTTTTGTGAACACAATAGATCTGATACATGGCTACATAAATGCTACTTTTGAAATAAATTTACCTTTTTTAATTAAAGTATCACAGTTACAAACATGGATTAAAGTTTCATCTCAAGTAAAGAAGCTGTTGTATTCTGCAGATTGGTAATTGAATATATAAGGAATCTACAGTAGAAGTATAGCATTCTGGCATGTTAATTTTGATTGCTATAGGGAAAGAAGACACTTACATAGAAGATAAAATATACTATATATAGATTAGTGACACCACTTTTAAAGTACTCAAGATTATGTTATGCAGAAAGGAATCATGGGCTCTCTCACATTCCATAATAGGGCTCAAAAATAGCCAAGTAGGAATCTGTTTATTGCTGAGATTTTAAAAACAAAAGATCTTTAAGATCTTCCTCAAAACATCTATTTAGATTTTCACTGCCAGCTGTTGAAGTCTGACAAATAAAGTATAATGTTTAAAGAACTCTCCTGCTGTGCTACTATGTCACAAAATAAATAATATTTTATTCCAGCAGATTACAGAGGCATTTAATAACAAGTATCACTTTTGATCTATAAATAACATCTGTGTTTTGGTCCTGAAAGTATGAGGAAGAATCACTATCACTAACATCATTTCAGGGACAAATCTTTCAAATGCTTTACAGCAAGTAAAACAAAGAATAGTTTAATATTGTTGATGATAAGACAATTTAAAAGCATAATCTTTAGCCCTCAGTTTCACAGTCTCAATACTAATGACATTTAGGGCTGGATAATTCTTTGTTGTTAGAGGCTATTCTGTACAAAATGTGATGTTTAGCAATGTCCCTGGCCTCTCTCTACCCGTTAGATGCTAGTACGTCCTCATATTTGTGACAACCACAAATGTCTTTAGACACTGCCAGATTATGGTTTGGGTACAGTGCTGTTTAGAAGCAATGCTTTAGCCAACTCAACTAAGTTAATATAAACTAATTAAATATGTTGTTGTTGTTGTTGTAATGTGCCATTGCATATGACACATAGAAAAAGATCTATTAACAAAAGATCTGAACCCTGTTCTATCCTGTGCCCTCCTTACACTTCCTAACACACAAGAGCCCATTGCAAGAGCCCATTGCATCTGTTACCACATCAATCTGCCTGGTCGAAGGTCTTCCTCTCCTTCACCGACTCTCCCCACCCGCTCTAACATCCTGTCCCTCTCCAAATAATAGCCCCTCCTAACAACATGCTCAAAGTATGTGAGGTGAAGCCCCATCATTCTTGCCTCCAAAGAACACTCTGCCTGCATCCTCTCCAAGACATACCTGTTTATTCTTTTGGCAGTTCATGGGATGTTCAGTGCTCTTCTCCAACACCACAGCTCAAAGACATCAATTCTTTTGTCATCCTTATTCACTGTCCAGCTCTCAGATGCATAGCGAGTGATCGGAAAGACTGTGACCTGAATACGACACAGATGATTCGCAAACTAACATCATAACTCCTCAATAATTTAAAGAAGTCCCTAACTGCAGGTTTCCCTTATTTCCTGATTGCTGGTACTAAGGGTGTTAATTGTGGATCCAAGCAAGATAAAGTTGTTGACAGTTTCAATCTCTTCTCCATCCATCATAATATTGCCTATCGGCCCAGCAGTAAAAATCTTTGTTTGCTTGACATTGAGATGCAATCCATTCTGAAGGCTGCATTCTTTGATATTCTGCAACAAGTGCTTCAAGTCCTCCTCGCTTTCAGCAAGTAAGTTTGCATTATCTACATAATACAGGTTATTGGTGAGTCTCCTCTGATCCCAATGCCACATTCCTCTTTATAGAGTCGAGCTTCTTGAATAATTTGCTCAGCGTACAGATTAAATAGGTATGGAAAGAGAATACAACTTTGATGCACTCCCTTGTTAATTTTAAACTATGCAGTGGTTCCCCTGCTCCGTTCGCACAACAGCCACCTGGTCTAGGCATAGGTTTTGCATAAGCACATTTCCCATTCTTCTCGATATGAATTACTTCAACAAGAAAGAAGAAAAAAAAACCAAAAAAGTAACCGAAGAGTATTAGGAAGAATAAGGCCATGAAGATGAAAGTTACCACTATTATGTCCTTAAATAAATAATGTATTATGTTATGCAGAAAAAGATTTAATTTTTTTTTATCTTACTCATGGTCATCCTGAAAAAGAAAATCTACAGGAAGTTTTCTATAGATGGAAAAAATATATCATTTTCACAAGTCAGAGGTAGGTTTTCAACAAACAGTGGGCCATTTATTTAGCAAGGTAGTTTTTAAAAAATTGGAGCCAGAGAAGATGAACCTAGAATCTACTCAAAATTCATTGTCATCAAGTTGGAACCAACACATAGCTAACCCTCCAGTGTGGGCTCTGTGAGGCTGTAATGTGTGCAGGAAGAGATTGCCTGTCTTTCTCTAGGAATAGCTAGTGGAGTTGAACCAACTGCCCTATGGACTAGGCCACCAGAGCTCCCTTTTTCTTAATTACAGGATAACTTACAAGTTTAATCCAATGTTCCCCAGCCTTTTCAAGTCAGAATCTATGTAGCAAATAATGGGACTTTTAAAGTGCAATGAAGTAAATCACTGTGAGGTAAACTAATGAATCAATCAGGTTGTTTTCCAACAAAAGCAGCTAGTCTCAGGAATTAAATTGATGAGCTTACCCAGTACTTACCAACCCCGATACAATCAAGTTCTAGATCTACTCGTAACTGTATCTGTTATGAAGCCATCCTTTTACCACTTGACCATTAGGCTAGAGTTATAGAACTATCAGTCTCTCTAGTCCAGAATTAGCTTTCCTTTTCTACCATGCTATATTTTAGTTGAATAAGCTCTTCTCTTAGTTTCAGATTTCAAAGTTACAGACCACTTAGTTGAATTATGTGTGATTTATAAGTATTTGAGAGGTAAAGACAGACATATGCTTTGCACTTTATAGAAAAAAAAATCTTTAAATTGGGACAAATCAAGGTGATGGTCAATGATTTTGGTCCTTTCCAAAAATATTGATAAAATAAGTTTGATAATGTATATGAAGTTTTCAAAACCGTGTTAAAAGAAACAATGAAACAACTCACTGCTTTTGAGTCGGAACCATCTCATAGGTGACCCTCCAACAGGTTTTCAGAAGGCTGGAAGTCACACAGAAGGAGACTGCCTGTTTTCTTCCTGTGGAGCCACTAGTAGATTTGAACTGCCTACCTTTGGGTTCATAGCACAATTCCTTAGCCACTAGGCCACCATACCTCCCTTTTATGAAGGAAATACTAACTATAAGAAAATGGCAATATTTTTTAAATTGTTTTAATTTTATTTTATTATTTTTTGTGTGTGTACTGTCAAATTGGATTTGACAGATACAGGAGGAGATTGCCCCTCCTTCTCCAGCAGAGCATCTGGTGTATTCAAACCACATATCTCTGGCATTGCAGTGCAGCTTCTTGCCATTAGGACACCAGAGCTCCCTACAAAATGACAATTTTTTAAAAAATTAAAAATAAAGCTATCTTATAGTAGTATATAAATTGAAGTTTTTAGTAAAGAAATTATAAATAGACCATCAAGTGAGGAATTGTCCTAGTATTGGTGGGGCTCTAAGGAGACCTTGCAATGGAAATTAAAAGGAAGAGACATAATATATAATATAGATGGATAGGTAAAACTTTGATGTTGTTGTTGTTGTTGTTAGGTGCCATTGGGTCAGGTGTGACTCATAGAAAACCTACGAACAACACATCTAATACCTGTCCTGTGCCATCCTCAACATCTCTGACTTACTTAAGCATTGTTGCAGTCACCATGTCAGTCTATCTTATTGAAGCTCTTCCTCTCTTTCACTGACCCTCCAAGCATGATGTTCCTCCTAGGAATAGCGTCTCCTAACAATATGCCCAAAGTTTATGAGACACCTTTGCCTCCACAGAGCACTCTGGTTGCACTTTCTCCAAGTCATATCTATTTATTCTTTTGGCAGTCCATGGGATATTAGGTTCTCTTCTCACAATGCAAAGGCATCGACTCTACTGTCATCCTTATTCATTGTCTAGCTCTCAGAGGCATAGCAAGTGATTGAAAAGACCATGGCCTAAAATCAAGCACACCTTAGTCTTCAGACTGACATTATTTTTCATCAGTACTATGGACAGCTCCTTTACAGCCCACTTTGCCTATGCAATATGTCTGTTGATTTCCTTTTAAAAAAAAAATAAAATTGGTTTGCTTACAGAGTTCTTATACATTGTGTTTCACACTATTCCTCATGCATATTGTGTTTCATACAATCATCCTCATGTATTATTTTTCATAAAATTAATCACCATTGGACCTTGCCCATTATTATCCTGTCTTTTATTCCAGATCCTTCCCATTTCCTTCTCCCTGACCCTTCACCCACCAAACCCTGTGATTTCACTTCTACCCATCCTCACCCCTTCACTCCCACCCCTTCCCCCATTGAATTCCTATACAGGTTTACTAGTTACACTTCTGTTTTTATAATAATGACCTAATGCAATATTTGATCTTATGAGGCTGAGTTCATTCACTCAGCAAAATGCTCTCCAGTTCGTCCCAAGTTATGTAGTAGTGTTAAAAGTTGTTGCTTCTGAGTGCTGCTTAGTACTCCATCATGTGACAATACCATAATTTCTCAATCCAATTGATTATGATTGGACATCTGGGCTATTTCCATTTTCTTGCACTGGTGAATAATGTTCCAATGAACATTAGTGTACAAGTCTTCATTTGTGCCTCAATTCTCATTTTCTCAGGGTATATTCCATATGAAATTTCTATATTCAACTTTCTGAAGAAACACCAAACTGGAGAGGCAAGGTTTTATTGCTTTCATTTTGTTGAGTTCTTTCTGGTGGTGTTGCTAGTTGCTTTGGTCCATCCTACTTGAGGACATAGCAATTCTGTAAGGACTTCTCTCAGTATTTCCTATAACACTGAGCTTGCTTTTAGACTCCCTTAGTTTCTGCTTTTCTGATAATATCTTGATCTCTGTGTCATATTTGATGGACAGTTTTGTTGGATACAATATTCTTGATTGACAGTGTGTTTTTTGAGTGTTTGATATATGTCATTCCACTGTCTTCTTGCTAACACATTTTCTGCTGAAAAATCGGCATTTAATCTTATTTGCTCTCCCTTATGGGTTACTCTTGTTTCTTCTCTCTAGCTGCTCTCAGAACTCTGTCCTTATCTTTGGTTCTGGTAAATTGGATTATGATATGCCTTAGTGTTTTCCTTTTAGAGTCTATTCTATATGGAGTTTGCATAGCTTCTTGTATATATAGTCTCACATTCTTCATTATGCCTGGAAAGTTTTCTTTTTCCTTCCTTTTTGATTCTACTTTCTTATTCTAGCAGATTAGTGCTGAGAATTCCATCTTCTGTTTCACTGATTCTATATTCTGTTTCTTCAACTCTGCACATATATCCCTGTAACATGTTGACAGCATCTGAAACATTGGCCCACATATTCTGGTTTGCAGTTTCTTGTTTTTCCAGAGCCTCTAAGGCCTCATTTGTTTTATCTGCATTGTCTTGGATTGTTTAAGTTCCTCCTTTTTAAAATTTCTTTTAATGAAAGTTTTCATAGACTTTGGATTTCCATTCATTCATTGTTACACACTTTCCTCCTTTCCCACCCTTCCCCCCAGTTCACTTTTCTCTTTGAAAAGAAGAAAAAAAAACTTTCACTGTTATACAATCCCCACATACACTCCTGTCCAGTCCGCTATGTAGCTATCAATCTGGACAGTTGTAATGACAATAATACCTAAACATATATTCCTCCTAAACAGTTCTTTCCATCATCTGTTTCAATGCAGTATACATTATTTATCCCATCTTAGTTTTTCCCCAACCCCAGTGTCAGTCCACTTCACAACAGTGGTATTATGCAGTATTTGTCCTTTTGTGACTGAGGATGTTTCACTCAGCATGTCTTCCAGGGTTACCTATTTTGTATAATAATTCATGAGTTCCTTGTTTTTCTTTTCTTTTTTAAATTAATGTTATGAATGAAAAGTTACAGAGACTTTGGATTTCCATCTGTTTATTGTTGCACTTTTTTCCCTGACCACCCCTCCCCTCCGTTCGCTCTTCTCTTTGAAAAGTAAAAGAAAAATTCTTTTCATTGTTCCCTTGTCTTTTGCCATTTCTTTCAAAACAGATTGAATTTCTTCCTTCATCACCAGGGGCTCTTGCTCATACATTGTACTGAGGTGGATCCCTCAAGTATGGAAACACAAAGGAGGAGGAACAGTTGTAAGCAGACAATAGTGATTGGAACATGGAATGTGAGGACCATGAATATAGGAAAATTGGATATTGTTAAGGAGGAAATGAAACTCATAAATATTGACATACTCGTATTGGTGAAGTGAGATGGACTGGCATGGGCATTTTGAGTCAGACGATCATATGATCTATGTTGAAGATGAAAAAGTGAGGAAGAATGGGGTTGCTTTCATGGTTAAAAAAAAGTCATTTCTAGATGCATCTTGAAATCCAGTGTTGTGACAGGATAATATCCATACTCATACCAGTCCAGTGAATGTCACTATCATTCAGATATATGCACCAGCAGAGGCCAAAGGGGAGGAAATAGAAGATTTCTACCAACTTTTGCAATCAGAGATCATTCATTCCAACATGCAATCAAGATGAATTAATAATAATGGGTGACTGGAATGCAAAAGTTGGGAACAGAGAAGAAGGATCAGTAGTTGAGAAATGTGGACTTGGTGACAGAAATAAAGCTGGAGATAGAATGATAGAATCTTGCACAATCACAGTGCATCTAAATTCCAAAATCAATCTATGTGTTTCCTACTGCCAAGGGGGCCCTTTGGAGTAGTGAGGGAAGACATTCACCCTGAAACCCACAGCGTCCCTTTTCAGCAGGAAGTAGCTAAGAGAATACGCCATCCCCTTTTCCTTATGACTCAGGGTGAAGTCTCTCTCAGGGAGGAGTGATAGGGAATGGCAAGGGACACACTGACAAAGGAGATTAATCAGAACTGGCTTTGACAAGCACTGTGGCAATTGGACAATTAAAACAGACATGGGTGGGGGGCGGGGGAAGAAGAACGAACTGGGGATGAGGGTGGAGAAAACAGTGCAGCAGTGAATGAAAACCCAAAATCTCTGTAAATGTTCATTAAAACTGATAAAATTTAATTTAAAAAAAGAATTTTATACAATCAATGATTTATTCATTGCAAATACATTTTATAAGAAACATAATCACAGGGTATACACATGGATTTCACCTGATGGTATGCATAGAATTCAGATTGATTACATCTGTGGGAAAAACTGCTAGAGAAGCTCAATATCAGTTGTAAAAGTAGGCCAGGTGCTGATTGTGGAACGGACCACCAACTACTCATAAACAAGTTCAAGCTGAAGCTAAGGAAAATCCACAAGAACCAAAATATGACCTTGAGTTTCTCCCACCTTAATTTCAAAACCATCTCAGGAACAGGTTTGAGGCCTTGAACATTAATGAGCAAAGACCAGATAAGCTGTGGAAGGATATCAAGAATATCATCCAGGAAGAGTGCCAAAGTTCAAAGACAAGAGGAAGAAAAGACAAAAATGGGTGTTAGAAGAGACTCTGATTATTGCATTAGAGCTCTGAGAAGCCAAAGCAGAGGGAAGAAGTCAAGATATTAAGGAACTGAACAGAAAATTTCAAAGGGCAGCGCGGGAAGACAAAGTATTATAATGAAATGTGCGAGGAGCTGGAGTCAGAAAATCAAAAGGGCTGAACTCTCTCAGCATTTCTTAAGCTCAAGGAACTGAAGAACAAATTCAAACCTCGAGTTGCAATACTTAAGGATGCTTTGGGCAGAATATTAAATAATCCAGGAAGTATTAAAAGAAGATGGAAAAGAGTATACAGAGTAATTGTACCAGAAGGAATTAGTGAACACAGAAGAATTTAATGAAACAATGTATGAGCAAGAGCCTGTGGTGATCAATTAGATAATTGCAATTAATACATTAATCAGTTGTGATTAATTTTTTTTAGTTGTGATTAATTTTTAAAAGAAAATGTGTCAGAGTTGTTGAGGAAAAAATTAAAATTTGTAAATTTTTTGCCTCTTCCCTGTATTTCCTTTCAAGGAGGGAGGTCTTTCCTTTTGGGGATGTAACTTTATACTAAATCTATCTTTTCACCTTTAAAAAAGTTAAATTTTTCAATCAAATAATAAGAAACAAAAATATGTCATGATAGCATTCTAGGGAGCACTGGTGGTGATTCTTTGACTCACAGTAACCCTATGAACAACAGATCTGAACCCTGGTAAGGAGCTGGATTTCCAATTCAGATAAGCTGACAATCCAGGAGTAAGGTGATATCTATACTCTTTACATTTTGGAGAAATCTTTGACAACAGGTTTCTCTAACGTCATTTGACTTCTTGACTGCTGCTACCATGTGTGATACTGTGTATCCAAACCAGGTGAAGTAAATGAAAAGTTTAGTCTTTTCTCTTTCTATCATGATGTTGTCTATAAATCCAGTTGTGAAGATTTTTGTGTCCTTAATGTTGAGATCAAGAGATGTCATCTTTGATCTTCTGCAGCAAATTTTTCACACTTTTCTCACTCTCCAGAGCAATAAATGTATAATATGCAGTTTAGAGCCTCCCTGAAAGTCCCTGGAGGGTCTGGTTCTGACTCACCTACCCTGAGTTGGAGTTTTTTTAATAGCAAATAATTTGAGTATTTCTTCTTGTGTTGCCTATCAAAATGTCTTCTTTAGTAAAATTTCCTTCCATGTCTTCTGCCTATTTTGTAACTGAGTTATCTTTTCTGTTGAAATATTCAAGTTTTCTATAGATTTTACAGATGAATCTTCTGGCAGGTGTGTAATTCTCTGTGAATCTCTGTAGGTTCTCTTTTTGAGAAATCTTACGAAGCACATTAAGATGTCATTTTTAGGAGGTTCCAGTCAACCAACTATCTACCACAGTTGAGCCAATTTCAAAGATTTGTCCCCATTTTTTTCTTTAATCTTTATATTTTTAGGTTTTATGCCTAGGTCTTTGAGCCATCTTGAATTAGTTTTTATATATGAGATGTTGTAGATCTAGTTTCAATTTTACAAAAATACATAACCCTTTTTGCCTGCATCATTTGTTAAAAAGTCGAATTCATTGCTGTCAAGTCAGAACTGACTCATACCTGACCGTACAATGAGTTTTTGGAGCCACTAAGTCACGTAGGAAGAGTTGCTGGTGGATTCAGATCAGCCAAGAAGTATCACCTTTGATTAGCCGCAGAGTTTCCTAAGTACTGTGTCATCTGAGCTCTCTCTCTCTCTCTCTCTCTCTCTGTGTGTGTGTGTGTGTGTGTGTGTGTGTGTGTGTTTATGTAGTGGAGATAATGTAGCAAAGATTTGTGATTTGTCCACTTAGAGCTATTGTTTAGAAATTGAAGGCAATGATTTTTTCTTAGGAGTGAATATAAGAAGGAAGAAACAGATGTCTTTGAATTACCTCTTTGAAGATGTCCATTCTTAATGAGAGAAAAAGGAGGAAATTCTGGGACTTATAAATGTTAGTAAAGAAGTTATGAGAATAATCAAAAAGACAGTTGTCTTTCAACACAAAAAGAAGTGTTGTCAAAGGTACACTGAAAACTGCAAAGTCCATAAATATAAGAAGTGAAAAAATGGTTACTAGTTAGAACAGATGGGAGCTCTGATGGCCTAGTGAGTAAGGAGCTGTGGTATCAACCCAAAGGTTCTGATCCGTCAGCTACTCTGCAAGAGAAAGATGGGAAATCTCCTTTTGTACGATTTATAGCCTTTGAAAATCCACTGAGGCAGTAGCAGTCAGTCAGATTCAACAACAGCAACAGCAGTTGGATGGAAGAGGTTTCCCCCCCCCAAAAAAAAGGGCAGGTATAACATTATTGCCTAAAAGCAGAAGGGGGCTGCAGAGTGCTGCTAGAGTGACAGCCACCAGGGCCTAGAAGAATTAGTCCATTTTGAAGATATAAATGTAAAGTAGAATCCCGGAGTGTCAGAAGCCTCTAGCTGAGTAGTGCAGGAATTCTAGTGAGGCTAAGTGTCAGAGTCTTGGAGAGAAAACTACTATCACAATTCTCTAGCCCTAGAATTACTTTGTTTAATTCTCCAACTCAGCCTATTGTCATCACGTCTAAACTGACTCAACAACCAGACTCTCCATCAGCTTTCTGAAGCTGTAAATGCCACAGGAGATCAGTCACCTTTCTCCTGTGGAGCTGCTGGTGGATCCCAACCTCCATAGAGGTGTCACCTTCAGGTTCCCAGGGCAAGTCACTACAGATTAGAAACAGATCTTAAGTTTGTTAAATGGACTCTTTCCCTACTTAATGGATTCTGTCTCTTTATCAAAGATCAGCTTTTTATATTGTTGTTAGGTACCACCCAGTTAACTTCAACTGCAATCCTTTAAACAATAGATCTGAACATTGCTATCCTCTCATTCTCATGCTCTCTGATATACTTGAGCACACTATTACAATCACTATGTCAATCCATCCTTTCTCTTCCACCTTTCCAACTATAATGTCCTATTTCAAGGATCAGCCCCTACTAACAGCATGCCCAAAATAGATGATACAGAGTTCCACCATTCTTGCCTCTGAGTAGCACCCTGGTTGCACCTTTTCCAAGACAGACTTGTTTGGTCTTTAAGCATTCCATAGAATATTCTGTACTCTTCTCCAACACCACGACTCAAACACTTCAGTTCTTCTTCTGTCCTACTTATTCATTGTCCAACATTCAAGTGCCTAACAAGTATTTGCAAAAGACCATAACTTAAAACAGATACATCTTAGTCTTTAAACTTGTATTATTGCTCCTTAACACCTTGTAGAGGTCCATGATAACAGATTTTGCCAGTGCAACACATCTTTTGATTTCTTGACTGATTATACCAAGGCATTCATTGTGGATCCAGATTTAGAATCATAGATAACTCCTGTTTTCCTCCATCTATCATGATGTACATTGACAGAGAACTACCAGAAATATAAGCTGAGTTTAGAAGAGGTCATGGCACTAGAGACATTATTGCCAATGTCAGATGGATGGATCTTGGCAAAAATCAGAGTACCAGAGGAATGTCTGTGTTTCATTAACTATGCAAAGGCATTTAACTACATGGATCACAACAAATTGTGGTTACCCTTGAGGAAAATGGGAATCCCAGAACATTTGATTGTGCTTATGCAGAACCTATACTTGAACCAGGAAGCAATCCTCAGAACGGAGCAAGGAAACACTGCATGGTTCAAAATTACAAAAGGTGTGTATCAGGGATGCATCCTGTCTCCATACCTTTTAAATCTATATGTAGAACATAAAATTTGGAAAGCAGGGCTTTATGAGGAGGAATGTGGCATCAGGATTAGAATAAGATTCATCAACAACATATGTTATGCAGATGACACAACCCTGCTTGCTAAAACTGAAGAAGACCTGAAGCACTTGATGTAGAAGGTCAAGGAGTGTAGTTTTCAATATGGATTGAAGTTTAACATCAAGAAGACAAAGATTTTCACCATTGAGCCAATTGGCAGCACCATGATAGATGGAAAAAAAGATTGAGGTAGTTAACAATTACAGCTTACTTGACTCCACAGTCAACACCAACAGTCAGGAAATCCAAAGACAAATTGCATTGGGAAAATCCACTATCATGGACCTTTCCTGAGTGCTGAAAAGCAAAGATGTCAGCCTAGAGACAAATGTGCACCTAATCCAGGCCATGGTCTTCACAATTATTTGGTATGCATCAGAGAGCTGGACAATGACTAAAGATGACAGAAGAAGAATTGCTGCCTTCAAATTGTGTTGGAGAAGAGTCTTGAACATAACATGGGCTGACAAGAAAACAAATAGTTCTGTTTTGGAGGGAATGAAACCAAGTTTCTTCTTGGAGGCTAGGATTTTGAAGCTCCATTTCACATAGTTTGGGCACATGATCAGGAGAAACTGGTCCATCTCCCCTTTGTTTTGGTTTCTCAGTGTTCTAGTGCAATTTTGAGAGTCTCTTCTGACATCCCGTTCAGTCAGCTTTTCCATAAATGGATGGATTTACTTCTGGATTCTCAGTTCTATTCTATTGATCTGTATATCTGTCATTGTACCAGTATCAAGATGTTTATATTATTGTGGCTGTATAGTAGGTATTTTAAGGTGTTTATGATTATTTACATTTTTAATTTTTTACGTTTGAAGGAACGTTTACAAATCATACTGGTTTCTCTTTCAAAAGTTCATATACCTTTTATAACACAATTACAAAGTCATTCAATCATCCATACACATTTTTATATCATTAAGTACAGTGGGTTCAAGCGTATCAGGAATCATGAGGATGATGCAGAACAGGGAAAAGTTCAGATCATTTCATAGCATCACCGTGAATCTCAGTTGAGCATCTAACAACTAATGACAATAAATAGGGATTAACTGCCTCTGAAAACCTGCAGGAGGGTCAACTGTGGGTAGGTTCTGGCTTAACAGTACCCATACATTTTATATTGTCTTTCCCTTTACTCAATTTATCTATTAATGTTTATTACCCTTCCCATCTGTGGTGGTGGTGGTGGTGGCGGCTGCAGCAGCAGTGGTGGTGCTGGTTATGTGCTGTCAAGAAAATCTACGTGCCTCATAGCGACCCTGTGCACAAAATCTCTAAATCCTTCTCCATTCTGGGCCATCACTTTCTCTAGCATACTTAACCCTCATTACCTCAGTTACTGTGTCAATCATTTCATCTGGGGTCTTCCTCTCCTTCATTGTTCCTCCACGCTTCTAAGCGTGATGTCCTTCTCTAAGGACTGGCCCCTCCTGACAACTTGCCCAATGTATGTAAGATGGAGCCTAAAATTTCTTGCCTCCAGGGAATAGCTTGGCTTCACTCTTTCCAGGACAAATGTCCAAAATTAACTCTGAGTGTAAACTTTTCCTTCTCTTTCTATGATAGCAGTCTCATTCCTCAGTAGTCCTCTTGGGTTTTTGCTTCTCAGAGTGTCTTCTAGTTGAATCTGTGTAATGCAGCATTTCATGCTACAATCTTTTTTGTGTGTGTGGCATTGCTCATTTCTTTATTCCATCTACATTTTTGGTACTCATTTTCTTTTCTTTTTCTTACCATTTCTTTCATTGCTGCTGCTTTTAGTGTTTTCTAAGTCTTTATGATTTTCTCTTTTTCCATTTTGATGAGGTTTATGAATTTTCTCAGAGGTTATCATTTAACTTATTATTTTAATCCAAAATCTAGAATATTTATTTTGAAACCTCCTTGACCTCCTCTCTATTTCAAAATCTGTGACTACACTTACTTCCTCCTTCTTGTTACTTATAGTTGTCATCACAGTTTGATACCTCTTGTTTCCTATTTAGTCTGGTATATCTGTTATGCTTTTTATATTTCTGGGTCTGGGTCTGTGTACCTGTTGCTGCTGTACCAGTACCAACCCATTTTGATTACTGTGACTCTGTAGTAGGTTCTGAGATCAGAAAAGGTAAAGCTTTGTTTTACCTGAGGTAGCTTTGTTTTCCATCTAAAAGTAGTGATTAACTTTTCCCATCTCATTGAAGAATAATGACAGAATCTGGATCAGTATTGCATTGTAGCTATAGATCACTCAGGGAATATTATCATTTTTACAATGTCAAATCTTCTCATCCATGATCATGTATGTATGTATATAGTTCTCTTTGGGTTTCCTTTAGTAGTATTTTGTCATTTTCTATGTATAGATCTTTTGTATCTCTGGTTAGGTATATTGCTAAGTACTTCACCTTTTGGGTAACTATTGTAAATGGTGTTATTTTCCGTACCTCTTTTTCATAGTTCTCTGTTACTGTAGAGGAATCCAGCTGATTTTTTTATATTACTGATCTTGTACCTTTCCAATTTGCTTAATCAGTCATCTAGATTCAGTCATTTTCTTCCTGGACCTTTGGGATTTTCTATATATATCATCATATCACTTGCAAATAGAAATAGTTTTCCTCTTTGCCAGTTTGAATGCTTTTTATTTCCTTTTCTTATCAACCTAGCTAGGATTTCTAAGACAGTATGGAATGGGAGTGGTGATAAAGGGAATTCTTGTCTGGTTTCTATTCAAAAGGAAAATACCTCCAAGTTCTCTCTATTCAAAGTAATGTTGACAGTTGGTTTAACAGTCTCAAACCAAACCAAAATACATGTTGTTAATTATGTTGCAAAAATTTCCTTTCTGTTCATATATAGAGTGTTTTTTATCAAGAAAGAGAGTTAAGTTTCTGTCAGATGCCTTTTCTGTGACTCAGTTTGTATGATCGTGTGATTCTTTTGTTTTATAGATGTGGTAGTTTATATCAGTTGGTTATTTTTATATTGAGCCAGTAGATACTGGTTTATCTTTCCCCCCCCAGTGTATCTTTGCCTGGCATTGGAATCAGAGTTACACTTTCTTTGTAAAATGAGTTCCGGAGTACTCCATCTTTTTCTGTATTCTGAAACCATTTGAGTAGAACTGTTGTCAGGTCTTCTCTGAATGGTCGGTAGAGTTACCTGGTGAAGCCATCTGGCCCAGGACCTACTTTGGTCAGAGCATTTTGATGACTCATTCAGTTTCTATTTTTGTGATGGGTCTGTTCAAATTTTCTGCCTTTGTCTATATTAGTTTAGACAGGTTTTCCCATTTCCTCTAGGTTTTCACATTTGTTGGATAGTTCTTCATAGTATTCTGTTGTTACCCTTTTTCTTTAATTTCAGATGTAAGGCCACGTACTTCATTCCTATTCGAGTTATTTGTGCCTTTTCCTTCTGTGTTAAATTTGCCAGGAGCTTGTCAAGTTTATTCTTCAGAGAACTTCTAGCCTTTTTGGTTCTTTCTGGAATTTTATGCTTTCTAATTTCTTCTTTCTCCTCCTATCTTCATTATTCCCTTTCTTCTGGAGACTGTAGGCTTTTTTGTTTTTTAGTTATTGGAGATAATGGATGAAGGTGTTGATTTTTGGTTCTTCTTTTTTTATTTGTGTGTTTATTATTATAAATTGATCTTTGAGTACTAATTTTGCTGTGTCTCAGCGATTGCTGTTGGTACAAGACATTAAGTCACCTATCTCTCATAGCCACCCTGTGGACAATGGATATGAATCTTGCCCAATCCTGTGCCATGTCAGTCCATCTCATTGATAATCTTCCTCTCTTTTCTCCACCCTCCCAAGCATGATGTCCTTTTCCAAGAACTGGCAAAGTATATGAGACGAAGCATTCCAGCCGTACCTTTTACAAGACATATTTGTTTATCCTTTTGGCAGTCTGTGGGATGTTCAGTGTTCTTCTCCAGCGACACGACTCAAAGGCTTTGATTCTTCTGTCGTCCTTATTCACTGTCCAACTTTCAGATGCATAGCAAGAAGTTGAAAAGATTATGATTTGGATCAGGTACATGTTAGTCTTCAAACTGACATCTTTGATAGCAAGCATATTTTTGGAAATGGAATTTGTTATTAGGAATGGTGACTAAAGATGACAGAAGATTTCATGTCAAATTACCTGGTAAGAGAACCAGCCCAGAAATTTAGACTTGGGAATCAGCCATAGAATATCGTAATTAAAAGCAGAGAAATACTTAGATGTGTTTTTCTAAAAGAGAAAGTATCATATATGCCTAAATAAGGAATATGAGTTTTAACTTTCCCCAGTTATCCTTCAGAAAAAAGAGAGTTGCCATATATTCACTTTAATTACAAAATCTTCAAATCATTGTGATCTCACTTCCTTGTATAGGTTTATTATGTACCTGATGTAAACTTAAAATCTACTTATTGTTGTTGTTTTGTGCCATCAAGTCAACTCGGACTCATAGCAGTCCTATGTACAACAGCTGAGAACCTTGCTCTATCCTGAGCCAATTTCATCATCTCTGACACACCTACCCCCTTAGAACAGTTCACTGAGTCAGTCTCTCTTATCCAGGGTCTTTCTCTCTTTCTCTGTCCCTTCATCCTGCCAAGCATGATGTCCCTCTTCAAGGACTGGTCCCACCTTACAACATTCACAAAGTATGTCACACAGCTTCAAAATCCTTGCTTCCAAGGAGCAGCCTGGTTTCAGCCTCTCCAGGACAGACATTTGTTCACTTAGCAGTCCATGGTATATACAATAATACTCTCCAGCACCACAACTCAAAGCCATCAATTCTATCATCCTTAGTCATTATCCTGCTCTCTGAATGGCCTGGATCAGGCACACCTTAGTCTCTAGACTGACATCATTGTTTTTCATTACTCTGGAGTGATCCCTATCAGCAAATTTTCCCAGCATAATTTGTCTTTTGATTTTCTGTCTGCTGGTACGAAGAGTACTGATTGTGGAGCCAAACAAGCTATAGCAGTTAATAACCTCAGTCTCTTCACTGTCTGTCATGATGCTGCCAATTGGCCCAGTGGTGAGAATCCTTGTCTTCTTGGTATTGAGCTTCAATCAATATTGAAGGCTATAGTCCTAAACCTTCTGGAGCAAATCCCTCAGATCCTCCTCAGTTTCAACAAGCTAGGTTGTGTCATCTACTTCATGCAGGTTGTTGATCAGTCTTCATTCAATCCTGTTACTGTCAACTTAGTTATAAATAATAATTTTGGAAAGTAAGAATATTCTAATTTATGACTGTTTGCCAACATACTCACCTGAAATAACCATTGACTTTCAGAAAAATCATACAGGTCACCTAATGAGATTGGTTTAAAACTAAGTCAAATGAAGGAGGTCTGAAAAATAGTCATTAGATTTTACCAGCTTTGAGGCATGGAGCTAGGTAATTTTTAAGCTTAAAAGCCATTTTTACCAAAAGAAAAATAAAAAGAGAAAATACAGTTTCTTATATGTTTATCAGGAATGGGAAGAAAAGACAAGTATATAGAATATTCTTCTAAAAATTTTGCAGTAAATCATATAGTGCCAAGAAATGGTTCCGTAATTATAGACAATCTGTAGACTTTGGGAGTCATGTTCATTTTCTTTATGAAGATAAGACTTGCTGTAGTATTTTGTTGTTGTTGTTGTTGTTGTGTGCCATCGAGTCATTTACGACTCATAGCGACCCTATGTACAAGAGTCCTAAACACCATTCTATTCTGTGCCAACCTCGCTGTCTCAAACACATTCATTCCCACCACTCCACTCACACAATCAATCCATCTCATCGAGGGTCTTCCTCTCCTGCGCCATCCCTCCACTCTCCCAAACATGATGCCCCTCTCCAAGGACCAGTCCCTCCTTGCAACATGCCCAAAGTATGTCAGACGAAGCTTCCGAATCCCTGGCTCCAGGGAACATTCTGGCTTCACCCTCTCCAGGACAAACCTGTTTGTTCTCCTAGCAGTCCATGGTATATTCAACACTCTTCTCCAGCACCACAACTCAAAGGCATCAGTTCTCTTTCTATCATCCCTATTCACTGTCCAACTCTCCGATGCATAGCACGTAATTGCAAAGACTATAGCCTGGATCAGGCACACCTTAGTCTCCAGCCTGACGTTGTTGCACTTCAGTATTCTTGAGAGGTCCCTCACAGCTGACTTTCCCAATGCAATTCATCTCCTGATTTCCTGGCTGCTGTTACCAAGAGTGTTGACTGTGGAGCCAAGAAAACTAAAACTGTTAACTATCTCAATCTCTTCACCATCCATACTGATGCTGCCATTTAGCCCAGTGATGAGAATCTTTGTTTTCTTGATATTGAGCTTCAATCCATATTGAAGACTGCAGTCCTTGACCTTCTGCAGCAAGCGCTTCAGGTCCTCCTCAGTCTCAGCGAGCAGGGTTGTGTCTTCTGTGTAACGCAGGTTGTTGACAATTCTTCTACCAATCCTGATGCCACATTAATCCTCATACAACCCAGCGTCTTGGATGATCTGTTCTGCATACAGATTGAAAAGGTATGGAGACAAAATACATCCCTGACGAACCCCCTTCTTGATTTTGAACCATCCAGTGTCTCCCTGCTCTGTTCTGACGACTGCCTCTTGGTCCAAGTATAGGTTTCGCATTAGCACGATTAAATGTTCTGGGACTCCCATTCTTCTCAGAGTCAGCCATAGCTTGTTATGATCCACACAGTCAAAAGCCTTTGCATAGTCAATGAAGCACAGATAGACATTCTTCTGGTATTCTTTGCTTTCTGCCCAGACCATCTTACATTAGCTATAATATCCCTAGTACCGCGACCTCTTCTAAATCCAGCCTGCACATCTGGCAGTTTTCTGTTGACATATTGTTCCAAGCGTTTTTGGATAATTTTCAGCAGAATCTTGCTTGCATGTGATATCAGTGCTGTTGTTCGATAATTTCCATACTCTGTTGAGTCACCCTTCTTTGGAATGGGAACAAATATTGATCTCTTCCAGTCAGTTGGCCAGCTGGCTGTCCTCCAGATTTCCTGGCACAACCTAGTGAGCACATCCAGGGCAGCGTCTGTAGCATTTTAGTTTTAAAATTATTAATTCTGATAAAAAAGAAAAATTGATGCTGCAGGAGAGAGAATTGGAAGGACTGGACTTAGTATTCAGGTGAAAGTGCTGGCCTGATATGGGACATGAACAGCTTATTTACAGTAGGAACAGGAAAGAAGGCAAAATAAAAAGTTGCAGATATGATATGTTGGTTCTATGTTGCTGTGAAACTTCTCTTCTGATTCAGCTACATTACCTGAAATGAGAAACAAGGTCATAACCTACATGAAGGAGAGGACTGAAGATGTGGGCAGTTTGAAGAAAAAAGAATTTTAGGACGTATGGAAATGAATGTTTGCCCTGAGCTGTGCTATGCACAGGTCCAAGAGTGTTTATAAAGTAAAAGGGACTGGGATTCACATCCTTGGAATTGTGCAGCTTGTGACTCTTTGTAGAGAATACAAATATATAAGTTAAGTGAAAAGGCCAGCTGTGTGACATGATGCTTGGAAAGGTGGAGGGTCAGAAAAGGAGAGGAAGACCCTCAACCAGGTAGATTGACATTGTGATCGCTGCAGTAGGCTCTAGTTGTCAGAAGTGTAAAGATGGCACAGGATAGGATGGGGTTCAGATCTTTTGCTCATATAGTCACTGTGAGTTGTGCTCGACTCCACAGCATCTAACAACATGTACTACTTGCATGTTTTTGCTTGTTTGTTTTAATTTTAATGAACATTTACAAAGACTTTAGATTTCCATTCATTCATTGTTGCACTTTTCTCCTGCCCACCCCTCTCCCCCAATTCTTTCTTCTCTTTGAAAAGTAAAAGAAAAATTCTTTCATTGTTATACAGTCCCTCCCCTTAGGTCTACTTCACCATGCTGCCTTCATTCTGGACTCCAGTCATGATAGTAATACTAATAATCATATCTAGAAAATAATAATCATATCTAGAAATCTTTGCCATAAATTTAAATAGTGCAAAAGATATACTTTTATGCTGTACTGGATTGCATATATATTTTAATTGTATTTCCTTCAAAATATGAAAAGTTTATTTTTCATATTTCAGTTGGAGGTTCAGATTTAGCTCACTTAATATATAGAAAATATATGCCATAAAATCTAACTGGCAAAGCCATTTCTCATTGTGAAAACCATCAGTCACATCAAAACTAACTTTTTCTCAAAAGATATTGGGTTTTGCTGGTTCCTAGAGGTTTTTAAAAACCTAAGGCCATTTACCTTAATAAGATCTATAATATATTGGAATACAAATTTTCTCTTACAGAGTGGGGAAAGGACCAGTCATTTTTAGAAAATAGCTCATAAGGAAGTTAAAGTCAGAAAATTTCCTTAAGACTTAATTTTCTTAAGTCTGTAACCCCCATTCCACATCCCCAGGAAGTGAATAAATCTATACCAATTAAAAGGTCTCTGCTCTAGAACACTTAGATAATTCTAAAAATAACTCCAGTAATGATTATGGAATTGATGTCAAATAATGTTCAGATTAGGATTAATTTCTTTCATGAAGTGTGGAAAGAGGAGGATAACTATTTTTCTCACTATGTATTTTTATAAAATGTAACTTTAAATGTGTAATGCCGTTGAATTAATCCTTGTGGCTTAGTGGCAAGGAGTTGGGCTGCCAACCCAAAGATATATACTCAGTGTGATTTACTCCCTCTGAAAACCCGCTATGAGTCATTTCTGGCTTGAAGTACACAGCAACAGACATTTGAATATCTATCTATCTGTATATATCTATCTATCTGTCTAATCTGTATATCAAATTAACAATGAATTGATTCCAACTCATTGATAACTATAGAAGTTTATATATCAACTTTGCCATCAAAATAAAGGGAACATTTTTTTAAGGAGCACTGGATTATGGAATATTTGGTATAGGTGATACACAAGGAATGATGCTTGAATGTCAGTGAAAGTTGACAGTTACAGTGTGAGGGACAGAAATGGCAAGAATAGATTGCACAGGAGGCTAGAAAGGGAATTCACTTACTTCAGGAAGTGACTGAAACTTGAAACGTACTTAGTTATAGCCTCCAAAACCCAGCTGGAGGGCCAGCTATTAATCACTTGGAAGGAGATTGCTCCACCTTTGCCCCTCTGAGTAGTAGGATTCAAGCCACCAGAGAGGTGCCACCCCAGGGCCAGCATTGCAGCTGCCTACAGGCTAAGCCCCTAAAACTCCCCCCTGTCAGAGTCTCACCTCTCTCATTGTCAGATTAGGACTCTTTCATTTCAGAGAAAGAGGATTTCTGCAAGGAGCTGCATTTCTGGGTCTACATTAATCCCCACAGTTGTCCTGTCTTGTAATAACCTAAATTGAAGAGAGCTGTAAAATATAAAAATTTATTCTGGAATACTGATACATTATTATTATTATTATTATTATTTTATTATTATTGACTGATAACTATTGAATACTCACCTATATTTTTATTTATTTACTACCATGAACCAAGTAGTAAAATTAGAGCATTATTAGTACTACAAAGGTCAAGAACATGATTTCAGTACTTACAAGAGCTAATTAATGATGTATCCCAAAGTAATCACAAGTTATAAATTCACATTGTTTACAAAGTTAAAATATAGTAAGATTAACTTGAAAACACATTATTTCTAAAAATTTAAAGCATATCCCCTTCTGACATCATTCTTAAATAAGGATTGGGTGGTGGTGGTGGTTGTTGTTATTGTTATGTGATGTCAGGTCACCCATGACTCATAGCAACCCTCTGTACAACAGCTCTGAACCCTGCCCTATTCTGAGCCAGTCTCACTGACTCTGACACACCTACCCCTATTACTCCAGTTACTGTCAGTCCATCTCATCTCCTTTGCTGTTTCTCTACCCTTCCATGTATGTAGTCCTCCAAGGAGCCAGTCTCTCCAGGCCACGTGCCCAAAGTATGTGAGACAAAGCTTCAAAATCCCAACCTCTAAGGAGAAATTTGGTTTCAACCTCTCCAAGACAGATCTGTTTCTTCTCATGGTCCATATTCAGTACTCTTCTTCAGCACCACAAAGGCATTGATTATTCTTCTGTCATCCTTAGTCATTGTCCAGCTCTCTGAAGCATAGCAGGTAATTGCAAAGATCATGGTCTGAATCAAGTGTATCTTGGTCTCTAGACTGACATCTTTTGCTTCTCAGTACTCTAGATAGATCTCTGACCACAGATTTTCCCAGTGCACAGTTTGTCTTTTGATGTCCTGACTGCTGGTGCCAAGATTGTGGAGCTGAGCAAGCTCAAATTGCTAACATCCTCAATCTCTTCTCCATCTATCTGTGGTGCTGCTAATTGGCCGTGATGAGAATCTTTGTCTTCTTGATGTTGAGCTTTAATCCATATTGAAGACTACAGTCCTTAACTCTGCGGCTAGTGCTTCAGATCCTCCTCAATTTCAACAGTCGGGGTTGTGTCATCTACATATCACAGGGTTGCTGACGAGTCTTCCAATACTGATGCCACATTCCTCCTCATAAAGCCCAGCCTCCCGAATGATCTGTTCCACATACAGATTGTAAAGGTACGGAAACAGGACACATCCCTGATGCACTCCTTTTTCTGATTTTGAACCATGCAGTGTTCCCTGCTCTCTTCAGAGGACTACTTCCTGGTCTTAAGTTTCACATGAACACAATCAGGTGTTCTGGGATTCCCATTTTCCGCAAGGTTAGCCACAGTTTGTTGTGATCCACACAGTCAAATGCCTTTGTATAATCAATGAAACACAGACATTCCTCTGGTACTCTTTGCTTTCTGCCAAGATCCATCTGACATTGGCTATATCATCTCTAATGTGATGGCCTCTTCTAAACCCACCTTATATTTCTGGTAGTTCTCTGTTGATGTATTTCTCCAGTCATTTTTGGATAATCTTCATGATTCAGCCAGCATGTGATATTAGTGTTACTGTTCAATAATTTCCATACTCTGTTGGGTCACCTTTTTTTGAAATGGGAATAAATAGTCAGTTGGCCAGGTAGTTGTCCTCCAGATTTCTTGGTGGAACCCGGTGAGCACATCCGTCCAGAGAAGCATCTGTTTGTTGAAATATGTCTGTTGGTATTCCATCATTCCTTCAGAGCAGCCTGAACTTCCTTCATCATCATCATCATTGCCTCTTGTTAATATGTTATTTCTTTAAAATCTTCTGTGTCCGCCAATTCTTTTTGGTATACTCTGTATACTCCTTTTTTTAATGGTTCCTAGATCATTCAATATTCTGCCATAGCATCCTTAAGTATTGCAACTCAAGGCATGAATTCATAAAGAAGAAAATAAGTGCAAGGAAACTTTATGTGAGTGTTGTGTTTATTTTCATGGAAGGCTACAATTTTTGTCTAAGGGAGAGAGAGTCGTAAATAATCTTACCTTTTAGAACCAATAGACATGCTTCCTGTGCCTCATATTCCTCTCTCACACATCCTCGACACAATCCTTTATCTACGTGCAAAGTCACATTTCTTCTGCCAGCACATGCGCAATAAACTATAGGGATTTTTCTGGGAAATGCATAGAAATTTGCAAAAAAGAGGCATTAGGTATGCAAAAGTAATAAAGTTACTGCTAAGAAATTTCTTGGTCACTTGACAAGATAAATTAATCTGGTTAATTGTTGTGTTAGCATTGGTTTTGTTTTGGTATTTTTTTTCCTTCACAGGGCTTCATTATTTCAAAAATGTTGTACTAGTGGGATCTCTACAGGATCGCTATGTTCCATATCACTCTGCTCGCATTGAGATGTGTAAAACAGCATTAAAGGACAAACAGTCAGGTAAAAACTACTTTGACAACTTTTACCTAAACCAGTAGTCACTGTCTCTCACCCTCTTCCTTCTCTCACTGATTAGTAGTAATGGTGATCCAGCCTTCATTTTTCTTTCTCTCCTGTCATGTCGGACAACTTTATTAGCCAAGCAGTATTTGTTATCAAATAACTACAAATGCTGCTCTGTTTTGTAATCTGTGCCTTGATTTCCTCAGGAGTATGAGGATTGCTCATGTAGTAATGGTCTTGCTGCATGATCTGCTGTACTTTCAGGCAAAAAAGGTCGTGAAGACCTGCGCCACCTTCCTGGTAATCTGTGCTAATATTTTTTTTATTCCTTTACTGTTTTTAATAACCAAAGATATTAAGATCTGGAGCAATGAAGGACACCTAGGTCCTATTTGCTCTTTTTATAGCTGAGGCCCAGCTATGTTCATTAACTTATCCCTAGTCACTGCTAGTTAATTACAGAGCAAGTACCTGAATTTTCTACATCCCCATATTGATTCACTTTGGTTTTAGACTTTATTTTAAGAACTCTAGGTCCTTTGCTTTTTCTAAATGTAGCAGTGAGCAGGTCCTTAGGACAGGAATCTCTTATATACATGTTTTGTTGGCATTGTATAACCTGGTGCCTGGCACAAAATAGGTATTACATTCAATTAACAGATATTAGTTGTTCATATACGATACCATAATCCTTTTACTCCTATTCTAGCAGAGGTTAGAAATGCAGAGGTTATGTGAGAAACAAGAGATAGATAAATGTTATACGTAGTTCCTTTGAACAGTGAGATTGTGTGTCACTAGAAACACAAAACTCAAAGGAAAACTTACTGCTGTTTAGTTAATTCTAATTCACAGTGACCGTCTTCCAGGTTTCCTAACAGGAAAAGAGTGCTCACCTTTCTTCTGTGGAGTAATTGGAGAATTGAAACCTTTGGAAACACTCATACTTTTGGTTAGCAGCATAACATACAGGAAAAATGATAATGAAGGCTTGTTTGAATTTCTTCTCTGTGTAAATAGAAAGGAGCATGGCCCGAGAAGTCTGTGCTAACTCAAAATGAAAACTAAGAGAAGTTGGAACCAAAGTTTAAGTCTCTGCAATATTAATCTTTCTCTTTAAGTCAGTCTCTCTATTTCTCTAGTTGTACTTCTACATATTCTTTCTTTCTTACCATACTTCTCTAAAATTTAATACCTGTCTCCCTAAGAGTAACCATTTCCATGGATATATATGTGCACCAATATATTAGCAGCATGTTGTATGTCGTTGAGGTAAGGCCAACTCATAGCTGACCCTTCTAGTAGGTTTACAGAGGCAGTAAATTACACAGGAGGAAATTACCCATTTCTCTCCCAAGGATTGGCAAGTGGATTCAAACCACCAGCCTTCGAGTTGGCAGCACAGCTTCCTAGCTACTAGGCCACTGAAGCTCCCTTTAGCAACATATGTATGTGTAAATATTAAAAACCATGTGTTTCCACTTATAAAACAGTTTGGATATATATAAAATTTATCTTTTATGAATAGCATGACATCATTTAATCCCTTATAAGAATTAACAAAAAATGAGAAAGGAGTATAACTTTCAATTAAAAGCTGAACTCAGAACTGAATAAACCTCAAACCAAATAAAAGGATCCTGTTTATTCCTTGAACCCAATTAAAAACTGTAGGACATTATTCTTTCTAGTTGTAAGTGCTTCTTTGAAAGAAAAAAATATCAATTGGGGGGGTGTGTTTGTGTATTTAACTAGATAAATAATACATTACTTTCATTCTTCATCAATCTAAAAAAATGACATTAAAATAAACCCCTTTGGCAAAGATTCTGTACTGCAGCTAACTTTTTTTATATGATATAAAAAGTTCGTAAAAGGTTATTATTACTGATAACTGCTTTCTTTTCCCATTTGTTCCGTAGGACAGTTCTACTCTGAAATGATCCATAACTTACTTCACCCAGTTCTACAGAGCAAGAACTGTAATCTGATTCGATATAATGTCATCAATGCATTGCCCAATACAGCGGATTCACTAATTGGAAGAGCTGCACATATAGCTGTTCTTGATTCAGAAATATTTTTAGAAAAATTCTTTTTAGTTGCTGCCCTCAAATACTTCCAGTAGGATAAAAACATTGCTAGAAATTTGACAATTACCTCATTTGACAAGGATTCAAGTAATGTGTTACATTGAACTGTAGATGCTCATAAGTTCTAAGAAATATTTATACATTTTATATGGAAGATCATTTATATCATCCATGTTTAGAGCTTTTTAAAACATCAACAACTTTACTTTCTAGGTGATGTGGCTGTGCAATATTTTTTTAATTTTATCTTTTTACTTTTCTATTACTTTTTCATATATTTTGCTACCTAAGTATTTCAGTGAAACTTTAAGCCCACATGTACATCTATTTGTTATTGACTTTCCACGATTCTTACATAAAGCTACATCATTATAGAGACAATTATTACTAGGATAGCATGGGATTTTGAATTTTCTAATATTTGGGTATTATTTAGTTAATTTTAAGTTTTACTTTTAGCATTTTGCTGTTTTAACTGGAAAAAATATGGCTGCTAAAATATATTTTTATGAAATCAACTTCTGTAGCCCTAAAATATACCTTTATCATAATGTCAAGCCAGGTAGTTCATATATGACAATGTTATAAAAGTTTTCTATAAAGTCATTGTTCTTATTAAACATGTCATGCCTATTAAAATATATTTTCTACTGGTGATTTCAACATTATTTCTCATATTGACTTTTATTACTGGAACTTTTCCTGTTCATGTTAGCAGCATATGAAGATTTTTGAATGTTTGAATGCCCTCAGATTTGATTTGGTTGGAATTTTGCTAAATTTGGTAATGTTGCTTGAAATTTCTGACTACATCTCTTAACTTTTTTCATGAACTTCCTTGTATGTACATATAAGAGTTGTTGAAATACTTTTATGAATTTAGATAATTTTTAAATATTGTTAAAAATTTATTGAACTAAAATAATGTAAATAAAATAATTCGTGTTAAAAGTTGTGGAACAAAATAACTTTACATGTTGGGTGACATAGATGCAAAAGTTTTTGACATATTGAGATGCTGAGTCTTTTGACTTTACTAAAGGTGCTGAATAGCATTAAGTTATTATTTTCCTTTCCTTGTCAACATACTAATGCACTAAGGGTAGGCAGAAGTTTCTGTCTGAATTAATCAACTGTGATGGACAGAGGATTTTTAAAGTATGTATTGTATAATTGCTGCATGCTCATTTTTAATATTGTGTCATCACCTCTGGTGTTAATCAGTGAACAAATGTTTGTCTAGAGGAGCAGCTAAAAAACTTGCAAGCCTTTGCTTACTTTCAGATAATAGGGACACATTTTATCATTTCAGTAGACTCAATGCTATAGACCAATGTGATTATATAACTTATAAACTGATTTGAAATTTGTGTCTTTTGTGTATGTTAGGTAGTTGAAAGAATATTTCATTGATTACTGTCCATACTTCTTTACTTTTTAAAACTTATTTGAAAATCCTATAAATTGATTAAGCAATAATATACCAAGTGCATTATAACTGGAAATATCAACTTATTCATTATGCATATATACTTTGGCATACATTTGTCATGTTTCTTTTTTATCTGTATTTGCCTTATCCTTTAGTTTGAAATATCATATTTATTCTAAATTTGGGTAATCCAAATTTATCAAAAACTCATTTTTATTTGTAATTATGTAAATGATAAAATAATATTTAGAGATAAATTATCCTTGTTGTTGTTGTTGTTATGTGCCCTCGAGTCACTTATGACTCATAGTGACCATACAACAGCCTTAAACTCTGCTCTGTCCTGTGCCAATCACATTGTCTCTGACACTCCCATCCCAGTTACCCCAGTTACTGAATCAATCCACCTCATAGAGGGCCTTCCCCTCCTGCACTGTCCCTCTACCAATCATGATGTCCCTCTCCAAGGACCGGTCCCTCCTTACAACATGTCCAAAGTATATTAGACGGAGCCTCAGAATCCTTGCCTCCAGGGAGCTTCCTGGTTTAACCCTTTCCAGGATGAATCTGTTCGTTTTGCTAGCAGTCCAGGGTACCCTCAATACTCTTCTCCAGCACCACAGCTCAAAGGCATCAATTTTTCTTGGTCATTGTCCAACTCTCTGATGCATAAACTGTGATTGCAAAGACCATGTCCTGTATCTGACGCACCTTAGTCTCCAGAGAGACACCATTGCTCTTCAGTACCCTGGAGAGGTCCCTAACAGCAGGCTTTCCCATGGCAATGTCTTTTAATTTCCTTACAGTGAGTTAATTGGTAGGTTATCTTATTACCACTTTAAAAGCACATTTTTGGTGCTGTTGTTAGGTGCCATCAAGTTGACTGTAACCCACAGCGACCCTTTGAACAACAGATATGAACCTTGCCATGTCTCGTGCCATCCTCATGATCTCTAACATGGTCAAACCCATTGTCACAGTCACTGTGTTTATCTATCTTACTGAGAGTCTTTCCTCTCTTTCTCTGACCCTCTACCTTTCCCAGCATGATGCCTTTTTCCAAGGCCTAGCCCTGACAGCAGCATACCCAGAGTATATAAGGTGACATTTCATCACCCTTTCATGTAAAGAGCATCCTTGGTTATTATGATTTAAAAGCTAACAGATTTAATTTCAGATTTACATGTTGGCCTCCAAATTCCAGTAGGCAATAGAGAATGATTATCAAAAATAATACCAGTGGTTCTTAGAGAATCAGTCTCATGTTTGCAAGTAATAGAAAGTTATTTTTAACCAAGTAAGTATTTTATTGGAAGACTATCAGATAGTTCACAGACTTGCTGGAAAGGCCGCAGCACTAGGTTTGGGAGACAGAAATCAAAAGAAGATAGATGACTTATAATTAATAAGTCTAACTAAGAAGAGATTGGAATTGTATTGAAAGCATCCAGATAGGCCAAGAAATGGTTAAACTGTCACTGTATGCAGATGATATACTAGTGTATACAGAAAATTCCAAAGACTCAGCAAAAAACCTGTTAAGAGTTAGTAGGCCAATTTCGTGGCAGGATATAAAACCAATACCCAAAAATCAGTAGGATTCCTCTACAGTAACAAAGAGAACTCAGAGAAGGAAATCAAGAAAGCAATACCATTTACAATAGCCAACCACAAATTGAGATACTTGGGAGTGAACCTAACTAGAGATATAAAAGCCCTATACAAAGAAAACTATAGAGCATTTCTGCAAGACACAATAAAAGACTTAAAGAAATGGAAAAATGTGCCCTGTTCATGGGTAGGAAGACTCAATGTCATGAAAATGACAGTCCTACCAAAAGGAATCTACATGTTCAACGCAATCCCAATCCAGATACCAAATTAATTTTTCAAGGAGATTGAAAGGGAGATTATAAAATTTATTTGGAGAAGCAAGAGACCCTTAATAAGCAAACCACTTCTGAGAAACAAAAATGAGGTGGGAGGCATAGCAGTCCCTGACCTCAAACCCTACTACACAGCAGTAGACAGGCACGTAGTCCAATGGAACAAAATGGAGAATCGAGAAACAGACCCACCTATCTATGGTCAACTGATAATCAACAGAGAAATAAAAGCTAGCAAATGGGCAAATGACAACATCTTCAACAAATAGTGCTGGCAAAACTGGGCTTCCACCTGCAGAAAGCTGAAACAGGATCCGCATCTCACACCAAACACAAAAATCAACTCAAGAAGGGGGGGGGGAAATCAACTCAAGGCGGATGAGAGACCTGGGAGCAAGCCCAAAACCATAAAGTTAATAAGAGGCAAACTGGAATCAAGCTTAGAAGCATTAGTCCAAGGTGTAAAGAGAATGCCAAATACAGACAGAAATGCACAATCTGAAGAGGATAAAATTTATCAGTGGGACCTTCTAAACATAAATGCATTTGTGTGTCAAAAACCTTTTGCAACAGGGTGAAAAGAAAACCTACTGATTGGGAACAAACATTTGGTAATACCATCTCAGACAAGAGTCTCATAATGAAAGTTTACAGAATACTCCTGGGCCTCCACAAGAAAAAGACTGCCAGACAATTACAAAATGGACAGAAAGCAGAATTTTCCTAGAGGAAGATACTTGAATGGCAAACAGACTCATGGGGGGGAAAATGCTCAAAATCACTGGCAATAAGAGCGATGCAAATCAAAACCAAAATGGGTACCATCTCCAGTAACAATGGCAAAGTTTAACAGGGCAGCAAGCAATAAGTGTTAGAGAGGATGTGGGGAGAAGGAACTTTTACATAGTGTGTGGGTTTGTAAAATGGTACAACCACTCTGGAAGGCAGTTTGGTACTTCCTTAAAAAGCTGAACATAGAAATTCAATATGACCCAGCTATTCCACTACTTGAAATATACCCTGAGAACTGAGGCACAAATGGAGACTTGTACACCAATGTTCATAGCAGCACTATTCACCATCACAAGAAATGGAAACAGCCCAGATGTCCAACCACAAACTAATGGATTAGGATGTTATGATATCCACCCAATGGAATAAATACTATACAGCATGCAGGAGCAATGATTTTGTAAAGTATTACCTAATTTGGGAGGGACTGTAGAGCATTATGCTGAGTAAACTAACTCAGTCTTGCCCTGGCCTGTGGGGATCTTCAACGATGACCCTAGGTGGAGAAGAACGAGAATTTGGGGGGGGGGGGGAACAGGAGACAAAAGGCGCGGAGACAAGTTGAGATTGCAATCAAGTCTCGATTTTATTGAAAGCACAGCTTATATACAGAAGCACAATGGGGGGAGTGGAAAGGAGAAGTATGCAATCAGGGAGAATAACATCATGTCATTTCTAGTAATCTGAAACTTATCTGGTAAACAGAAACTTAGCAGGGTGTTTTCTGAAACCTATCCTCCCAGGGCAACATGTCCAAACCTGTTCTTGGAGAATTACAAAATGGTTTCAGAGAATTGAAAAATGGCTTCAGCTAAGTTAGTCGTATAGCTCCCGGTAAGTCCTCCTGTTTTTATAATTATTTGAAGACTGCAGAAGCGCAACAGGATTACCTTTGGTGCTCGCCTGTTTAACCGTGTATGAAACCGGCGCCTGTCTTAGGTTGGACACCGCACCTGTCATGGGCTAACCCAGCAGCTACGGCGGGGTGCCTGTCTTAGGTTGAAATGGACCGGTGTCTTACCCATCTCTGGCTGCCCGGTTTATTAGCCTGTATCAGTAAGGATTTTCTTTATGGGACGGGAGGCTATGGATTCAACCTGCTGCTTGATAAAGCATGTAAGTCTCTGTCATTGACAATGAGCCCCCCCCCAAAAAAAAGTGACTGGTCTTTGACCACATCCCCTTAACTTTTTTGGCCATAAATGATTGATTATACATTCTTTTGCTTTACATTTTTGTCACAATATGCACTAACCCAATTAAAAACTTAGCCGTGTGGACTTCTTGTGTTGAAGCTACAGCAGAAGTAGAGACAGCAGCAATCATAGGGATAAGAAACAATTTCTACAATAACAAGACTTACAGCTCTCTTGGTTCTTAATGATAATTTATATAACTTCTAAAATTTACAAGCCATTATTATCATACCAAATATCATTTAACTTTACCAATGTCATAACAAGAGGAGGATTCTTTAGAATAACAACTGAATCATAATTGTTAACAGCTAATATAGTTAGAAATTTTACGGGAACAACTTAAATTTTGGATAATCACCAGTGATTACATTATTACCAATCAATAAGACATATGGTTCAGGTACACATGACATGACTCTGTCACTTGTGACATTGTCTCCCTTATATTTATCTTTTGGGACACGGGACATTTATCGAATCCATACTAGCAACTAATTTCCACAATTTCGTTTGAAAGTTCTTCATATCAATAGTTCACAATCCTCCCACGAATCTTTTCATAGAAAGTCCGGGACCATATGTATGAAGAGGTGACCAGTCCCCAAGCGAGGTAGTATTCCAACCGTTGGTCCTTCAAAAATTATATTATCAGATAAGAGAATGGCCATAGCGCTGTTACGATGACATTTTCTCCAACGTGGTTGCCAGGTGCCAGCACGACATGAGGGAAAGTTGGCATCTGCTGAAAAGATGGCGTTTATTCTACCTGCTCCATATCTGGAAGCTCGTCAGTCGGAAGCTAAATAATTCAATCATACAGTCCATGATGGGTTTTCACAGCAGATAAATAATTTTTTATAGTAGAAAGAATACATTCTATAATACCTTGTTTTCAAGGATTGTAAGGAAACTCAGTTTTATGACAAATAGTAAAATATTTACAAAAATTTTGAAGACTTGCTGATATAGCTAGGAGCGTTATTAATCTAGATTATTTAAGGAATTTCTAATATAGAGAAAGCTAATAAACAATGTTTTATAACATTTAGTTGCTTTTTTTAGATAAACAAGATATTAGCACAAAACTAAAACTGATAATAATGAATAATTTGCAATTTTTCAAATTTGGGAATGTGAGCCACGTTTACTTGTCAAATATAGTTTGGCAATAATCCTCTAGGACTCACCTTAAAATGTGGAACAGGTAATAGAGATAAACATTTTACATGATTTTACAATATACTTAACAATTTTTTTCCAGAATATGACACACCCCATGTAAATATTTACTATAGCATAATGACTATGATGAAATTGTTTTGCTTTTGTTAAACTAAAATTTATTAAACATTTACTAGCCAATTTATTTTATTTCACTAAAGGTCCTGG
>NW_006400008.1:4239672-4247027 GCF_000299155.1 Elephantulus edwardii
AATAATTGCAATTTAAAAAAAAAATTTGTGTGTGTGTGTACCGTCAAATCAGATCTGACTGGTAGAGGAGGAGATTGTCCCTCCTTTTCCCAGCAGAGCATCTGGTGGATTCGAACCGTGTGCCTCTGGGATTGTAGTTGCAGCTCCTTGCCACTAGGCCACCAGAGCTCCCAATAATTGCAATTTTAAATAATGAATAATCATTGGAAGGTAAAATGTTTATACCAAACATTATATGAAAAAGGAATTGAAGGAACCACAGATATATGTTAGGATTTTCCTTGTGTTAGATCCTAGAAAATAAGCTGTTTTGTTACAGATAGGTGACAGCAAGGGACTCCCACAGAGGGAGTGTTGCTTCCTGAGCTGGAGTTCACCTTGAGGCATTAAGGCAATTCCCAAGGACATACCAAATTCTTGCATTTGTGAACCCCTCCCTCTTGAGCCAGGCAGAAGGTTTTCAATAGAAAGAACATGGCCTCATCTGCATTGAATTCTCTCTGTGATTTACTTCCTGATAATTCTCAACAAAGACACAGAGAAGCTTGGCTAGGGCTTTTCAGTCAAGAACTGCTGGCCCCCTGTTTTAAGCTTTGTGCTCTATCTCATTCCTGGCTGTTTGTCCCATTATTAATCACTATAAAATTATTCCATTCTTTGGGACCCTCTGTTTGCAACATAATAATAGTAATATCAATATTGTCTTCAGATCTTCTTTAAAGCTAAAAAAAAGGAACAGCACATAATTTGCTTTCTAGTACTGATTTATACAGATATGATTCAATATTGAATTTGTTAATACTCTGATATTCTATTGTTTCCATAATTAGAAACTTCTGAAAACCTTAAGACCTTTATGATATATATATGTGAAGGCAAAAAAGTATGTTTCTGAAGAATTGAAAAGAGTCTATTACAAGGAAAGTGATCATCAAACCGTGTAGCTTTGACTTACACAACTAGTTTCAACACAGGCAAGCATTAATTAAGGGGCTATAGTGGAGAGTTTTTATTTTTACTCCTACAGGTTTTCATTTAAAGTAGAGCAATTAGGGGAGCTCTGGTGGCCTAGTGGCAAGAAGCTGCAACTACAATCCCAGAGGTGCACAGTTCGAATCCACCAGATGCTCTGCCGGGGAAGGAGGGACAATCTCCTCCTGTACCAGTCAGATCTGATTTGACAGTACACGCACACAAAAATAATAAAATAAAATTAAAAAAAAAATAAAGTAGAGCAATTAACATAGACACACACAACTCACATAGACTTGTAGTGACAGTCACTGGCATTTGTCTTTTACAATATTGGCTGAAACATAATGGAAATTTCTACCTAAGTACGTAGATCCTACATAAAATGCATGGATATATGAACGTGATAAGAGGAAGCCAAGAGCTGATTTTTAAAAGATCTCTTGAGACAAAAAGTCTCTTTCGGCACCCTGAGATGTTTGAAACACCCTCTCTTAGCATTTCCTCGCCTATGAGATTTCAAATTCATACAGATATAGGCAGAATGTTAAATGATGCAGGAGGTGTCAAAAGAAGATGGAAGGACTATACTGAGTCATTGTACTGAAAGGAATTGGCAGATACAGAAGAATTCAATGAAACAGCATTGAGCCAGAGCCTATGGTGATGAAGGCAGAAGTTCAAGCTGCTTTGAAGGAAATACCAAAAATAAGGCCCCCAGAATAGATGGTATACCAATTGACATATTTCAGCTAACAGATGCTGCTATGGATGTGCTCACCAAGTTGTGCCAAGAAATCTGGAGAACAACCACTTGGCCAACTGACTGGAAGAGGTCAATATTTGTTCCCATCCCAAAGAAGGGCGACCCAACTGAATGTGGAAACTACAGAACAATATCATTGATTTCACATGCAAGCAAGATTCTATTGAAGATTATCCAAAAACGACTGGAACAGTACATCAGCAGAGAACTGCCAGAAATCCAGGCTGGGTTTAGAAGGGGTCGTGGTACTAGGGATATTGTAGCTGATGTTAGATGGATCTTAGCTGAAAGCAGAGAATGCCAGAAGAATGTCTATTTGTGTTTCATTGATTATGCAAAGGCATTTGACTGTGTGGATCATAACAAACTGTGGCTGACTCTGAGAAGAATGGGAATCCCAGAACATTTAATCGTGCTAATGTGAAACCTATACTTGGACCAAGAGGCAGTAGTCAGAACAGAGCAGGGTAACACTGCATGGTTCAAAATTGGGAAGGGTGTACGCCAGGGATGCATCCTGTCTCCATACCTTTTCAACATGTATGCAGAGCAGATTATCCGAGAGGCTGGGCTCTATGAGGAGAATTGTGGCATCAGGATTGGTGGAAGATCTATTAACAATCTCCGTTATGCAGATGACACAACCCTGCTTGCTGAAACTGAGGAGGACCTCATGCACTTACTGCAGAGGGTCAAGGACTGCAGCCTTCAATATGAACTGAGGCTGAATGTCAAGAAGACAAAAATTCTCACCACTGGACCAATCAGTAGCATCGGGATGGATGGCGAAGAGATTGAGATTGTTCACAGCTTCAGTTTGCTCAGCTCCATGGTCAACACTCTTGGCACCAGTAGCCAGGAAAGTCTGCGTTTAGGGACCTCTCCAAAATACTCAAGAGCAACAGTGTCTCTCTGGAGACTAAGGTCCGCCTGATACAGGCCATGGTTTTTGCAATCACTTGTTATGCATCAGAGAGTTGGACAATGACTAGGGAGGATAGAAGGAGAATTGATGCCTTTGAGCTTAGGTGCTGGAGAAGAGTATTGAATGTACCATGGACTGCCAAGAAAACAAACAGATTCATCGTAGAGAGGATTAAACCAGGCTGCTCCTTGGAGGCCAGGATTCTGGGGCTTCGTCTGACATACTTTGGACATGTTGTAAGGAGAGACAGGTCTTTAGAGAGGGACATCATGCTGGGTAGAGTAGAGGGACAGCGCAGGAGGGGAAGACCCTTTATGAGGTGGATTGATTCAGTGACTGGGGTAATCGGGATGGGTGTGTCAGAGGCAATGAGATTGGCACAGGATAGAGCAGGGTTTAGGGCTGTTGTACATAGGGTCGCTATGAGTCGCAAACGACTCGACAGCACATAACAACAACAAAACAATTAACTTTATATCTGTCTCTACTAATTCTTGTTTTTTACTGAAACCTTTCAGCTATATGAGCTCATCAGTATTATAACTTTGAACACAAGACAAAACGACAACAAACACGGCAGACAAAAGACAAAACAACACAAGCATTGAGGCCTCTTACAACACCTTTCTCCTTATTATTTCCAACTGTTCCTCATATTTCTGTGTTAACATGTTTTTCTTCTTATTCTTACCCATATTTTAGACTCTTCTGAGTTTTAATCCTTTTCCTATTAATAACCAAAAAAAATTCCAAAGGGAGTTGCAGGTTCTATATCAGCTTTTCTATTAAAGGTGCAAGACTTTAGTTAAATCTTTATCCCAGTTCTTCATGTGCTTGTTGGCCATCTGAATATCTCTTTGGTGAAAGTGTCTGTTCATATTCTATACCCATTTTTCAATTGGATTATTTACCTTTATCTTGTTGTGGTGTGGACTACTTGTTAAAAATAAAATTCCAGGTCAGCTTAAAGAGTATTTACAGGATAATATGTGGGTAGTAGTATAGTTTACATCCCAAATTTCTCTGAGAAGAAACACTTAAACACAACTCAGATCTGCCACTGGTTGTAAGTGTAGATGACTCCTGATGATCACCACTGCCATCCATTCCTTGTTTGGCTAGCTCTCACCTAATCAGATTGCTTTACCCAATTATGAGTGACAAGTGAATCTGGAAGATCTTGGCTTTAGAGGATTTACATGATTAATCTTTGCTCAGTTTTTACAATTAAGCGTGGTATGAGCAGGTATTATAGGAGATCACTAACTTTACTCATACGGCTCTCCCTACTCCTTTTCCTTATGGTTGTAGGAGGCAGTCTAGCTATCACTGTTGTTGTGTACCATCGAATCAGAACCGACCTGTAGCTAGCTCATGTCATAGGCAGTGGATCACATGGGAGGAGATTGCCCATCCTTCTCCCCTGGAGCAGCTGGTGTATAACAACCACATGTCTTTGGGATTGCATCGTGACTTCTTAACACTAGACCGTCAGATTCGGAGCACTTTTTATCAACTTTACTTTTATAAACTTTAGTTAGAATTAACATCAAATTTCAATGGAACCTTCTCAGCTTCTAGATTTAGGGGAAACTGTATTTGCCAGTGGAAGCCCTTCTGCTCTGTGTACTTAAATTGTTAACAGGAACTGGAATCACGAAGATGAATGCAAAGATATGAAATGGGTCTGAGACTTTGTCCATCCTGTAAGCTAACAAGCGTCAAGTTCCACAGTGCAGAGAAGAGGGTCAGGGGGTACCTAGCCACATGTGGGGTGCGAACTCAGGACCAAGGTCCCAGCGGTTTTGACCAAGCAGCAAACAAGGCAGACCTTCTTTTCTAGGGACCTTTAGCCTCTACCTACTACCACAGAGCCAATTCCAACTTATAGCAGCCCTCCATTAAATTACTGAAGCTGTGAATTATGGGTGAAAACTGCCCATGTTTCATCTGAGATGCAGCTGATCTTTCTGTTAGCAGCTTAGTGTTAGGTACCAGCCTGGGGGTAAGCAGCAGTTGGATGTAGTCATGCTGTGGTTGCCTTGGCCTACTCAATTAATTGTCTGTGTGACCAGCTACAAAAACTGCTCAGTGTCAGGAAAGCGGAGTCTCGCAGTCTGATACACAGCAATAACAGGCAGGGATCATCAGGGCCCATGATAGATCATCTGTGGCTGCAATGAAAAGCCAAAAATGTGAACTTTTTTTTTCTTCAGAAGTAATGGGCACCAGTCCCTTTTCCATTCTTTGGATCCCATTCTGACAACAAAGAGGTGTTACTAAAAACTGTTAACTGAGCATATGCTGATTCCTTTTCCATTCTTTGGATCCCATTCTGACAACAAAGAGGTGTTACTAAAAACTGTTAACTGAGCATATGCTGATTCCTTTAGGACAACATTGTAAACTATTTTCTAACTTTCTCCCAAAGCTACACTTTAATTAAATCTCTCATTCTTTAAGATTGTTATTGTTGTTATGTGCCATTGAGTTGAGTACAACTCATAACTATCTTAAGAACAAAAGATCTGAACCTTGTTCTTTCCTGCACCTTCCTGACACACAAGAGCCCATTGCAGCAGTCATCCTATCAATCCACCTGGTGGAGGGTCTTCCTCTCCTTCGCTGACCCTCCACCCTTCCCAACATCATGTCCTTCTCCAAAAAATAGCATTTCCTAAAAACATGTCCAAAGTATGTGAGGTGAAGCCTCATTATTCTTGCCTCCAAAGAGCACTCTGAGTGCACCCTCTCCAAGGCATACCTGTTTGTTATTTTGGCCGTCTATGGGATGTTCAGTGCTCTTCTCCAGCACCACAGCTCAAAAGCATCATTCTCTTTCTGTTATCCTTATTCATTGCCCAGGTCTCAGATGTAATCAGAAAGATTATGGCATGAATCTTCAAGATTAATTGCTTTTAAATAACTGGATGCATAAGATTGTCCTCACTTTATACACCCCAAAGGAAAGTGACTTTTTATTAAAGCCTCACCTCATGGCCAGTGAGTCAGAACAAAATAATAGCTGACCATCAGGTTTTCAGAGGCTGTAAATTATAAGGGAGAAGACAGTCTTTCTCCCACAGAATGGCTTGTGGATTTCAACTAGCTGCCTTTAGGTTAGCAGTACTGCTGCTTGTAAGAATAGACTATTATTCTGGACTTAAATTGTTTTCACTCTGATTTACTCTTTTACTAAAAAGTAATGCTTGAGATGCTATATACGGTTTATGAAATATTCAGTAAATTCAAAGATGGAGTATGGAAGGGAGGGGGGAGGAAGGAAAATATGCAACAATGAATGAATGAAAACCTAACGTCTCTGGAAACCTTTGTTCAAAAAATCACAGTATTTTTTAAAAAAAAGACATGAGTAAGAAATACGCCTATTTTGGGGAATAATTAAATCAGGTGCACCCAGTCCAGGTCTTTTCAATCACTTGCGATACATCTAAGAGTTGGACAGTAAATAGAGACAACAGAAGAATTAATGCCTTCATTGTGGTGCTGGAGAAGAGCACTAAATAACCCATGGATTGCCTAAAGAATCAACAAATGTGTCCTGAAGAGAGTGCAGCCAGGATACTTGTAGGGGGAAAGGGTGGTGACACTAATATACTTTGGGCATTTTGTTGGGAGAGCCAGTCTTTGTCTTTTTTTAAAGAGAACATCATTGACACTGTAGTAGACTTGAGGATTTACTAGATACTTCTTGGAAGAAAACAATTCATCAACTCATTGCCATTGAGTAAGGAGAAAACCACATGTATTAAAAAAAAACAAACCCATAAATCAGGGAAAGCCATTTAAAGCTAGAATAATTGACTATTCCTGGAAGGACTAATTAAGACAGCAAAAAGCAAGATTGGCCAGGGTTTATATGGTCAGTGATTTATTCATTGCAAATTGGTGACTTTACACATGGACCTCACCTGATGGGCTGCACATGAGTCACTTTGACTACATCTGTGGAAGGAATCATTGGAGAAGCTCAATACTAGCAGTCAAAACCAGGCCAGGTGAATCACTGCGTCAATACTCCTTTGCAAGTTCAAATTGAGGCTGAAGAAAATAAAAACAAGTCCTCAAGAACTAAAATCTGATCTTGGTCTATCCCACCAGAATTAAAAGTCATCTTAAACAACCTAAGTGCCCATCAACAAACAAATGGATAGAGAAGCTCTGGTATATTTACACAATGGAATACTATGCCACATTGAAAAACAACTTATGAAATATTATACAAAATGGATGACCTGGAGGACATTATGCTGAGTGAAATATCACAAAAGACAAATATCACAAAAAGACAAATATTGCATAGTGCCACTTGTAAAACGGGACTGACATCGGGATTGCTGGGAGACAGAGAAAGATGGGATAAGTTATTTATACTGCATTGAAACAGATGAGGGAAAGAACTGTTTAAAAGTGCTATAAGGGGAGCTCTGGTGGCCTAGTGGTAAGGAGCTGCAACTACAATCCCAGAGGCGCATGGTTCGATTCCACCAGATGCTCTGCCGCGGAAGGAGGAAAAATCTCCTCCTGTACCATTCAGATCTGATTTGATGGTACACTCACGCATACACAAAATAATAAAATAAAATTTTTTAAAAGTGCTATATGATTAGATATTATTGTCATGACAGGAGTCCAGAATGAAGGCTGCATAATAAAGTGGATTCGGGCTGT
>NW_006400008.1:4247541-4249491 GCF_000299155.1 Elephantulus edwardii
CTTTGAACACCACTGATTGAAAACCTGATAAGTTGTGGGATGATATCAGGGATATAATTCATGAAGAATGCAACAGGTCATTACAAAGACAGAGGAGAAAGAAAAAAAAACACATGAGTGTTCTAATGCCTGAAAATTGCACTATAACACTGAGAAGTCAAAGGGAAGAGATGTTGAAGTAAAAGAACTGAACAAAGATTTCAAAGGGCATCTTGAGAAGACAAAGCAAAGCAGTATAACAGAATGTGCTGGGAGCTGGACTGAGAGAATAAAAAGAGAAGAACTTGCTCAGCATTTCTGAAGATGAAAGAAATGGAAAAATCAAGCTTCCAGTTGAACTATTGAGAAATGCTATGGGCAAAATCTTGAATGGTCCAAGAATCACCAAAAGAAGATGGAGAAATACAGGCTCACTGAGCCCAAAAGAATTGGCAGACAAGGTAGTATTTCAGGATGTACCATATGATCGAGAGCTAATGGAAATGAAGGGGAAAGTCCAAGCTGCAATAAAGGCAAAAAATAAGGACCCAGGAATTAATAGGAAACCAACTGGCATAATTCATTTAACAGATGCAGCCTTGGGTGTGCTCAGCAGCATATGTCAGCAAATTTGGAAATCAACTGCCTGGGCAACTAACTGAAAGAGATCCATATTTGTTCCGATTCCCAAGAACAATAATCCAACAGAATGTGGAAATTATTGAACAATAAATGACATTAACATCACAGAGAAGCAAAATACTTCTAAATATCATTTTAAAATGACTAGAACAGTACAAAGAACTGCCAGACATGTAAGCTGGATTTGAAAGAGATTGTAGCAACAGGGATATCATTGCTGATATCAGATGAAGGCTGGCTGAAAGCAATGAGTACTAGAAGAATGTCTGTGTGTGCTTAATTGACTCTGCAAAGGCAGTTGACTGTTGGATCATACCAATTATGGCTAACATTGATTGAGAAGAATGAAAATCCCAATCTCAGAACAATTACTTATGCTCATGCAAAACGTATATGCCTAAACCAAGAGGCTGTTACACGAACAGAGCAAGAGAACACTACATGGTTTAAAATTACAAGTTTATGTCAGGAGTGTATCCTCTCTCCATACATATTCAACATGCATGCTGAGCAAGTTATTTGAGAAGCTGAACTCTGTGAAAAAGAATGTGGCATTCAGATCTGAGGAAGATTCATCTATAACCTACGTTATAAGGTAATACGAACTTGCTTGCTGAAAATGAGGAGGACGTGAAGCACTTGTGGAAGAAGATCAAAGAATACAGCCTTCAAATATCCTCACCACTGGACCAATAGGCAACATATAGAGAAAGGATTGAAATGGTTAACAATGTCATCTTGGTTCCGCAATCAGCCTCCTTGGTACTAGTAGTCAAGGGGTTTGGGGACTTCTTGCACTGGGAAAGTCTGCACAGACTGGGACTTCTCCAAATTATTAAGGAGCAATAATGTCCATTGTAGGACTAAGATGTGCCTGATTCTTTCAGCCAGTGTCTTTTCAGCCATTTACTATGCATCTAAGAGCTGGACAATGAATAAGGATGAGAAAACAAATGTAAATTGAGCAAGACCCACATGAGGAAGGCCATATCAGACCTATACTAACTCCACAAAGGGGGGGGACTGTTTTCATCAATAACATCCACAAGATAAAACTAATTCCCATGATGTTAGACATGTCCCTCACACTCCCCACCTCTTTCTACTCATCCCAACACCAATCTTAATTGCTTTACTGTGTCCAAAATTTGTTGTAATACCTCGTAGACAACACAGAACCGTATTAGGGAAGTAAAAAGGTTATAATTCAGGTTAGTAACAGAATACACTCTGGGCACCAGCAGCCAGGGAATTGGCTCGTGGATTCCAGCTTCTGCTGGGTTCGCGGTGGGACCACTGCGGGACCGCTGCAGGGCAGGCAGGCAGGGC
>NW_006400009.1:0-1951 GCF_000299155.1 Elephantulus edwardii
AATGGAGAGAGGTTAAAGGCATTCCCTTTAAGAACAGGAACTAGGCAAGGATGCCCATTAGCTTTTATTCTGAATTCACTCAGAATTCACTGGAGGGTTTTCAGCAAAGACTGGGAATACTTTAAAAAGAACACAATGTGGATAGAAACACTACAGTGTATTCATACAATGGAATATTATGCAGCACTGAAAAACACTGAACTTGTAAAAGACATGGGGGACCCTGGAGCACATCATGCTGAGTGAAATATCTCAGTCACAAAAGGACAATCACTGCATAGCTTCACTATTATAAAGCAGATATGACATAGGGGGTTGGGAGGACAAAAAGATAAGAGTGGATAGATAATGACTATTGCACTGGAATAAACAAAGAACTGAATAAAATAACTATGTAGTTCTTGTTGTTATGTGCCGTCCAGTTGACTGCGACTCATGTACAACTATGTACAACAGCCCTAAACCCTGCTCTGTTCTGTACCACCTTATTGGCTCTGACACACTTAGCCCTATCACCCCAGTGATAGAATCAATCCATTTCATTGAGGATCTCCTTCTATAGCGCTGTCCCTCCACCCTCTCAAGCATGATGTCCCTCTCCAAGGACTGGTCCCTCCTTGTAACATGTCCAGAGTAGGTCAGACGAAGCTTCAGAATCAAACCTGATTGTCCCCCTAGCATTCCATGGTATATTCAATACTCTCCTCCAGCACCAAAGCTCAAAGGCATCAATTCTTCTATCATCCCTAGTCATTGTCCAGCTTTCTGATGCATAGCAAGTAACTGCAAAGACTATGGCCTGAAGCAGGCACACCTTAGCCTCCAAAATGACATAGTTGCTCTTCAGTACTTTGGAGAGGTCTCTGACAGCAGAATTTATCAATGCCATTCGTCTTTTCATTTCTTGGCTGTTGATACCAAGAGTGTTGATTGTGGAGCCAAGCAAACTGAAGCTGTTAACAATCTCAGTCTCTTCACTGTCTATCATGATGCTGCCAAATGGCCCAGTGGAGAATATCTGTGTTTTCTTGATTCAATTCATACTGAAGGCTGCAGTCCTTTACCTTCAAGAGCTTCAAGTAGTCCTCAGTTCCAGTAAGCAGGGTTGTGTCATTTGCATAACGCAGTTTGTTGATAAGTCTTCCTCTAATACTGATGCCACATTTCTCCTCAGAGAGCCCAGCCTCCTGTATAATCTGTTTTGCATATAGATTGTAGTGGTATGGAGATAGGATATATCCCTGGCATACATCCTTTCCAATTTTGAAGTTTAAAGCTTGAAGTTTAGGATGCTCTGAAAGAATTGGCAAAAAGCAAGGCCTCAGGAATTGATGGCATACCAATTGACATATTTCAACAAACAGACTCCACCTTGGATATGCTCACCAAGTTGTGCCAAGAAATCTGGAGGACAACCACCCAGCCAAATGACTGGAAGAGATCTATATTTGTTCCCATTCCAAAGAAAGTTGACCCGAAAGAGTGCAGGAATTATCAAACAATATCATTAATATCACATGCAATCAAGATTCTGCTGAAAATTATCTCAAAACTACTGGTGCAGCACGGCAACAGAAATCTGCCAGATGTTCAGGCTCGGTTTAGAAGAGGCCATGGAAGTAGAGCTAATGTTAGATGTATAAGTATAGCTAATGTTAGATGGATCTTGGCTGAAAGCAGAGAGCACCAGAGGAATGTTTAGCTGTGTTTCATTGACTATGCAAAGGCATTTGACTGTGTGGATCACAACAAACTGTGGCTGACTCTGAGAAGAATAGGAATCCCAGAACACTTAATCGTACCTATGCGAAAGCTTTACTTGGACCAGGAAGTAGTCATCAGAACAGAGCAAGAACAATGGAATACTATGCTGCATTAAAAAACAAGGAACTCATGCAATATTATTCAAAATGGTTGACTCTGGAGAACATTATGCTGAGTGAAATATCCC
>NW_006400009.1:2051-8763 GCF_000299155.1 Elephantulus edwardii
GGATTCTCTCCTTATCATTAGTTCTGGCAAATTTAACTATGATATGCCTTGATGTTTTTCTTTTGGGGTCGAATCTATATGGTGTTCGCTGAGCTTCCTCAATATGTATTCTCTCATTCTTCATTATGTCTGGGAAGTTTTCCTCTAGTAATTCTTCCGTTGTTGTTATTTTCAAACACATTTTATAGCATTAATTATAATTAATTAATGCAATTAATAAATTACAATGTCTGCTCAATATTATAGGTTGTCTTTTGTGTCGCTCAACTCAATAACTGAATATACATGGATTGCTAGGACATAAAACATGTTTGTCCGGAAAAGGGTTAAACCAGGCAGCTCCTTAGAGGCAAGGATTCTGAAGCTTCATCTGACATACTTTGGGCATGTTACAAGGAGGAACCAGTCCTTGGAGAACGACATCATGCTCGGGAGGGTGGAGGGACAGTGCAGGAGAGGAAGACCTAGGATGAGATGGACGGACAGTGACTGGGAAAATGGGGGTAGGTGTATGAGAGACATCAGCTGACTCAACATAGAGCAGGGTTCAGAGCTGTTGTACACAGGATCTCTACAAGTTGCAAGGAACTCGATGACACATAACAACAACATTATCTATTTATTTCTTTTTATTCCCCTCTCCCTTCCTTTCTACCCTTATTCCATCCAAGAATCCGTATGTAAGCCTTTCCTTGCTTTTTTGTAATAGTGGTCTGATACTATAATGATTCTTTTGTTACTTACTTGTGTCACTTAGTGTAATTTCCTCTAGATTCATCCACACTATACAGTGAACAACAACAAGTTTTGAAGTACTTTATTATGTCTCAATGGTAAATGGAAAAATAATAGGATTCTATTTCTCTTTCTGTCATATTTGGTGAACTATATTTATCTAGAAACTTATGTATTTTATCTAAAGTTTCAAACTTGATATTTTCTTATTGCTTTATAAATTATTTAATTATTACAGTATCTTTATTTTTAAATTTTGATAGACTATATTCCCCTTTTCATTCCTGACACTGGTCACTTTAACTTTCCTTTTGCCTCTCTAATCCTCCTAAAATACCCTTCTCTTTTCTCCTCTCATAAGAAGTTCATAAATTGTGTTAGTAATTTCAAGGAAACAACTTTTGGATTTGTTTATTTTGTACATTTTATGCTTGTTTCTTACCTTATTAACTTCTGTTCTTGTTGTCTTTCCTATCATTTATCTTGAATAAACTTGCTTTTCTTCTGGTCACAGAGAGAAAATACAAAGTGATGGAATCACGCAAGTATGCCCTCAGCTTTTCTAGATAAGCTATTGTTTCATACCCCTAATAAATTATGTAACATAAACAGGAAAGACTTCCCCCCCATTGCTTTGTTCATCTATCTGTCCTGTCCTAGGGAATAATAATAAAATTTAATATTTTACTACATTCTAGGAGGGTTTCTGTTTCCCAAAAAAAGATCAAATTCTTGACTAAAATTACATTACTTGTTCATGAAGAAGTCTACATTAAAACTCTCCCCTACATTTGTTCCCATTCCAAAGAAAGGTGATCCAACAAAGTGCGGAAATTATCAAACAATAATTGATGTCTTTGAGCTGTGTTTCTGGAGAAGAGTATTGAGGGTACCATGGACTGCTGAAAAAACAAACAGATTCATCCTTGAGAGGGTTAAACTGAGCTGCTTCTTGGAGGCTAGGATCCTGAGGCTTCATCTGACATACTTTGGACATGTTATAAGGAGGGACCGGTTCTTGGAGAGGGACATCATGCTTGGGAAGGTGGAGGGATGGTGCAGGAGGGGAAGGTCCTCTATGAGGTGGATTGATTCAATGACTGGGGTAATCAGGATGGGTGTATCGGAGACAATGCAACTGGCACAGGACAGAGCAGAGTTTAGGGCTGTTGTACATAGGGTTGTTATGAGTTGCAAGTGACTCAATGGCACATAACAACAAGAACAAACAACAACAATCATTAATATCACAGGCAAACAAGATTCTGCTGAAAATTATCCAAAAACGTTTGGAGCAATATGTCAACAGAGAAAAGCCAGATGTGCAGACTGAATTTAGAAGCGGTCATAGTACTAGGGATATTATAGCTAATGTTAGATGGATCTTGGCAGAAAGCAGAGAATACCAAAAGAATGTCTATCTGTGCTTCATTGACTATGCAAAGGCTTTTGACTGTGGATCACAATAAGCTATGGCTGACTTTGAGAAGAATGGAAATCCCAGAACATTTGATTGTGCTAATGTGAAACCTATACTTGAATGAAGAGGCAGTCGTCAGAACAGAGCAAGGAGATACTACATGGTTCAAAATAAAGAAGGGGGTCTCTGTCAGGGATGTATTTTGTCTCTATACCTTCTTAATCTGTATGCAGAACAGATCATCTGACACACTGGGCTGTACGAGGAGGAAAGTGGCATCAGGATTGGTGGAAGATTCATCAACAACCTGAATTATACAGACAACACAACCCTGCTTGCTGAAATTGAGGAGAACCTAAAGCTCTTGCTGCAGAAGGTCAAGGAATGGAGCCTTCAATATGAGTTGAAGCTCAACATCAAGAAAACAAAAATTCTCACCACTGGGCCAATTGGCAGCATCAGTATGGATGGTGAAGAGATTGAGATAGTTAACAGTTTTAGTTTACTTGGCTTCACAGTCAACACTCTTGGTGGCAGCAGACAGGAAATCAAGAGATGAATTGCATTGGGAAAGTCAGCTGTGAGGGACCTCTCAAGAGTACTGAAGAGCAACGACATCAGGCTGGAGACTAAGGTGCACCTGATCCAGGCTATAGTCTTCCCAATTATGTGCTATGCATCGGAGAGTTGGACAGTGACTAGGAATGACAGAAAGAGAATTGATGCCTTTGAGCTGTGGTGCTGGAGAAGAGTATTGAATATACAATGGACTGCTAAGAGAACAAACAGGTTGTCCCAGAGAGAGTGAAGCTGGAATGCTCCTTGAAGTCAAGGATTCTGAAGCTTCGTCTAACATATTTTGGGCAAGTTGAAAGGAGGGACTTGTCCTTGGAGAGGGACATCATGTCTGGGAGAGTGGAGGGATGGTGCAGGAGAGGAAGACCCTCGATGAGATGGATCGATTCTGTGAGTGGAGTGGTGGGAATGAATGTGTCAGAGATGGCGATGTTGGCACAGGACAGAACGGCATTTAGGGCTCTTGTACATCGATAGAGTCACTATGAGTCGCAAGTGAATCGATGGCACATAACAACAACAAACAACAACACTGTCCTAACTAGTTTCTTTTGACACTACTGCATTTTTGTTCAAGTAGAGATTAACTATCCCCTGTGAACAGTGAATAAGGATGACAGAAGAACTGATGCCTTTAAGCTGTGGTGTTGGAGAAGAGCACTTGAGCATTCCACGGAGAGCCAAGAGAATGAACAGATATGTCTTGAAGAGGGTGCAGCCAGAGTACTCTTTGGAGACAAGGGTGATAAATCTTTACTTCACATACTTTGGACATGCTGCTAGGAGGCGCTATTCTTTATAGAGAGACATGATGTAGGGAAGGGTGGAGGGTCGGCAAAGGACAGGAAGACCCTCAACCAGGTGGCTTGACACAGTGACTGCTCCCATGGGCTCTTGTGTGTCAGGAAATTGCAGGATGGTGCAGGATAGAACAGGGTTCAGATCTTTTGTTCATATGGTCAATATAGGTCATACTTGACTCGATGGCCCCTAACAACAGCAAGAAGAGACTTATTTACCAATTGGGGTCTATGATCAAGGGGCCACTCTAGTTTAGACGCAGATGACAAAGTTAGTTCCTCCTTGGCTCAACCAGAAAAGCTCTTCTATTTTTTAATTATAGTATTTGTATTTCTAGAAATGGGCACTTTTTTTAAAAAAAAATGTGTGTGTGTGTATGTGTGTGTGTGTGTGTGTGTGTGTGACATCAAATTGGATCTGACTGGTACAGGAGGAGATGGCCCCTCCTTCTCCGGCACAGCATCTGGTGGATTCGAACAGCATATCTCTGTGATTGCAGTGCAGCTTCTTGCCACTAGGCCACCAGAGCTCCCCCAGCATTTTTTTTTTTTTAGCATCTTGGTAGACAAGCTGAGTCAAATATCATTCTTCCAGATAAAAAGGAAGTGCAGAGTGACCATACCGTCTGATTTACAGTATCTTTTTTTTAAGAAATGTAGTCCAGCCATTTCTAAGCACAAACAAAACTGAGAAAGACACGGAACCTGCCACAAATGAGGTCACAGTTCAATGCTAATATTTTGAACTTCAATTTCCTCACTTATAAAATGAAAAGGTGTCTGTATTATTTCTAAAGTCCTCTAGATGTTTGTGGGTATGTAATTTAAGGCCTGCTATAGTTAATTTCTAGACTTTAGACCCATTCAGCAGAGTTTCTTTAAGTAAGTAGAGAAGTATGTGCCGGAGATGCTTGGAGAGTGGAGTTTTGTGTCACTCATACCCAACTTTATATTCATCGTATCAGCAGGCAAAATTCTAGCCCCAAAACACAGCACCAGACCAGGCTTATTACTTTCTGAAATCTCACTGCTGATACTTCATTCTGACCTTAATCACTCTAAAAGATCTAAACGGTTGAAAGAGGGGGCAATGTACACAAACTTTGTAGGTAAACCAGTGTAAAATTTAAAATAAGTAAATAAATAAAGTTCATCAGTAAATATTAAAAAAGAGTAGCAAAAAATTCTTTAAAAATTCACACTGTAATTTTGGAAAATGTAGAAGAGGACGTGTGTCTAAACCAACCCTTTGATGTGCTAGTTTTGAAAAGATTCTGATCTTTGAGAAGGGAGTTTTGAGGTGCTGAGAGACAAATACTTAGGACACTAAACTCTCAACATTTAACGATTTACAAAGGGCTCAGTCCTAGAACACTTATAAGTTCTAGTGTGGTCAAGAGAGAGCCCATGTGTCCCTCACACTTGAACCTCATGAAATCAGTTTTGGTTAACCACCAAGAGTGAGCCCGACTTCCTTCCCAAAACCTTCTCTGGGTAATCTGCTAAAGTATTCTATGCTGATGTAAGACAGTAAGAACAAAATTAAGCTAACTGAGGTAATTGACTGGGCCAAGGCCATCTTTATACTCTGTTGATAGTCTGTAAGTCATTTCACTTTATTCTTATGCTAATAAATCACGTAATAATAGATTTTTCTGAGGCTTAAATGACATACTGTAAATGTCAGACTATTACTTGGGTTCACTTTGTATTATCTGTTCCAATACAAGTATGTAAAAAAATCCAGTGAGCTCTTGAATGCACTAAGCCTTCTCTTTTATTTCTTCCTTCAGTAGTGATGTATATCCCACCCACAGCCATCAAGCTGATTTCATCTCATAGTATAAGATGGAGTATAACTATTCTATATGATTTCTAAGGCTGTAAATCTTTACAGAAGATGACAGTCACATCTTTCTCCCACACAATGTCTATAACTATGTGTAATTACAGAACTCTTTCCCCCTGTAATCCACTTACAGGTGTTCAAGGGAAAGGAATTATTTAATATTTAATTTCTGAGGAATATAAAATATACAATGATTATATGCTGTCCTTGGCACAAAATGGGAGCATTCAGACTCTAAAATTGATACTTGTGCTACTTTTCCTAGAGAGAGGTGACCGTGACAGGTCATACCAACCTCTCAAAGGCATGTGCTTTCCCTTCCTCTCTTTTTCTTCCCACCCCTGTCTCCTAACCACAGAAACAAATTTTGTGAGATGAGAAGAGCTCAATCATTCATTTACTCTTAGAGTCACTATGTGTCAGTCAGACACTACTTTCCGTAGTGAAGCTAGGACAATGAACAAAGCACACAAAAACCCTTGCTCAACTGGAGCTTACATTCAATTAGAGAGACAAATTAGGGTGAGAGGAAATTATTGCCTATTAAGCAAATATTACTGTTAAGGATCAATATACTTGATACCAGCAGGCAGGAGATCAAGACATGTACTGCACTGGGAAAGTTTGCAGTCAGGGTCCTCTACAAATTATTGAGGAGTAATGATGTCAGTTTGAGGACAAAGGTGTGCCATGGTCTTTTCAGTCACTTATTATGAATCTGAGAGCTGGACAATGAGGCACAATACTCTTTAGAGACTAGAATGGTGAAGATTCATCTCTCACACTTTGGACATGTTAGGAGACGCTATTCCTTAGAGGGGATATCATGCTTGGGAAGGAGGTAGAGGGGAAGCAAAGAAAGAGATCCTCAGCCAGGAGGGTTGACATGGTGCCTGTGGCAATGGGCCTGAGTATGTCAGAGATTGTAAACATAGAATGGTATAATACAGTGTTCATATTGGTTATTCACAGGGTCACTATGAGTCATACTCTACTCATTGGCACCTAACAACAACTGTTAAGGAGAAAAGGAAGTATATGGCATTTAAATAAAGTCCTGAAAGAAAAAGAATGAGCCTTATGAATGATAGCTACAGAGAGAACATTCTTGGAAAAGATTACAAAAGTCTTTAGGGAAAAGTGCACCTAGAGGGGATGAAGACCAGTATAGATGCCAGGATGACTGAGGCACAGTAAGTGAGGGGAATTATTAGACGATGAAGTCAAAGATATGGAGAGAGGACTTACTAGAGCAAGATTTCATAGGTTGGTAAGGAATTAGCTTTTATTCTGGTTTTTTTTTTTTCCCTATAATTATATTTTATTAATTTT
>NW_006400009.1:14710-21920 GCF_000299155.1 Elephantulus edwardii
AATAGTGCAACAATGAATGAATGGAAACCCAAAATCTCTGTAAATGTTTATGAAAATTAATAAAATATAATTATAGAAAAAAAAAGAACAGAGCAAGAAAATACTTCATGGTTCAAAAGTAATGTATGATTAGTCAGTATACATATTATAACAGTCCAGAATAAATAATATATCATCACAAAGATGACAAAGGGAGGGGGCGTAATTGTGCAACAATGAATGAATATTTTTTTAAAATTTTATTTTATCAATTTTAATGAACTTTTACAGAGATTTTGGATTTCCATTCATTCATTGTTGCACTTTTCTCCCTGCCCACCCCTCCCCTCCCCTGTTCCCTCCTCTCTTTGAAAAGTGAAAGAAAAATTCCTTCATTGGTATACAATCCCACCCCCCCCCACCCCACCCTTCGATTAAGGTTGCATAGTGAATGAATATTTTTTAAATAACTGAACTAAGGAGGGGGAAGGGAGGGAGATGGCGTAAAATGTGCAAGGATGAATGAATGAAAATCCATCTTCTCTGTAAATGTTTGTTAAAAATCACAATTAAAATTTCATTTTTAAAAAATAAAAAGAAGATTTTGTCTGGTGTTTAAGAAAAATATACTGTAGAAACTAAAGTGGGAGGCAGGAAGTAAAGATAGGAGAGCACAGCACATTTCATACAAGAATGATGACGACTTGGACCAGGGCAGTGGTAGAGTTGGTGAGACAAATTCAGATTCTGGATATACTTTGAAGGGAGATCTGAAAGATTATGTTTAAAAATGAGATCTGAAATGTGGAAGAAAATAAGAGTAAAATATAATTCCAACATTTTGGGCCTGAACTACTGAAACTGAAATGTAGTACTGACATTTTTTTTTAATTTTACTTTATTAATTTTAATGAACATTTACAGATATTTTGGATTTCCATTCATTCATTATTGCACTTTTTTCTCTACACCCCCTCCCTCAGTTCATTCCTCTCTGTTGGTATACAATTCCCACTCCCCCAACCCCCCCACCGCACTCCCACCCTTCCCCAAATGCACTCCACTATGCAACCTTAATTCCGGATTCCTGTGATAATCATAATAGTACTGACTTTTTTTGAGATAAGAAAGCAGGAGAGAGGCATGTTATAGATGAGAAGATCTGGAAATCAACTTGAAGTTAGGGGTAACTAACTTAAAAATAACAACAAATATTTAATGGAAGATTACACATGAAAATCTGGAGTTCCAGGCAGCAGTCAGACATGAAGACATAGATCTGTGCATCAATGACAAAGAGGTTGTATCGGAGTCCAGCCTCAATACAGCAAAACAGTTCCACGAGAGAAGGGGATAGGATTGAATGAAGACACACAGAGGCTAAACGCTGATGACAAATAGCAAAGACTTTTATTTTTTGAAAAGCATATATAGGTTTTTAGAAGCATCTCTGCAGTAGCAATCGCATTATCTCTTTCCATCCGAGATGTTGACTTTCAGGTCAAACATTAACTCTCACAGACCTCAGCATAATGCAAAGAGGGTTTCCAGCATACCTTATTGTGAGCTCTAAGAAGCAAAGAGTTTCGGTAGATAACATTCCCTAAGGTCTGAGACCTTTGGTCACTTTTATTCATTAACATCCCGCTTCCTTGAGTTGTTTATTGCCAAGCAGATGTTCTAGCCAAGATGGAATTAGTCTTGCTGGTTTTACAGTACAGGACTAATCTTGCTTTCCAAGTTAGCCAGGCCTCTGACAAGGTTGCTTTTTCATGTCTTGAGATTCATAGGCATATGTTTATTGTTGTTATTAAGTACTGTCAGGTCAACTACAACTTACAGTGATCCTATAAACAATAGATCAAGCCTTGCCCTACCTATCCCATTCTCATAATCTCTGACATATTCAAGCTCACTGTCACTGTCACTGGGTCAATTCACCTCATTGAGGGTGTCTGTCTGTTTTACTGACCCTCTACTTTCCCCTGCCTAATGTCTTTTCCAAAGGCTTGTCCCTTCTGATTATGTGCCCAAAGTATGTGAGCCAAAATTTCACCATCCTTGCCTCTGAGGAATGCATTGGTTGCACTTCCTCCGAAACACACTTGTTTGTTCTTTTGGCAGTCAATGAGATGTTCAGTAGTACTCTTGTCCAACACTGATTGAAAGCTATGACTCCTTTTTCTGTCATCTTTATTCTTAGTCCAATTTTCAAATGCATAGGTAGTAATTTAAAATACCATGGCTGGAATCAAGGACACCTTAGTTTTTTAAACTGACATCATTGCTCTTTAGCACTTTGGAGAGGTTCTTTTTTAAATTTTTTTTATTGTATTTTTCTACTAATTTATTTACAAAATTCAAATACAAATTTGAACAAATTCTTTCAATTACCCTCACCCCCCTCATCAACTTGTACAACTCAATGATTAATTCCCCTTTCCCCCTGCACATCCTCATCCCTCTGCTTCCAGCCTTTCCCACCCATCCTGGTTCCTTATACTCATTCTACTGGAGAGGTTCTTGACAACAGATTTTCCCGATGCAAATTGATTTCTTTTTTGGTTTATTTTTTGTTTTGTTTTGTTTTAATGCTCTCATCTTTATTGAGTTGCTGGTACAAATGTGATCCCATACAGAGAGCTTTAAACAGAGTGTGAAGGTGAAAGGAGACATTTTCTACCAGTTAAGTGAAAAAGTTTATGAAGTTTTATGAAGATTTCTGGAGAAACTTTTGGTTTAACAGTTACTTCAATATAATAATTTAAAGGGATTCATCCAGCCTTTTTGGCTCCAGAAAGCATGAAGTCCATGAACATGTGCAGGTTCATTCTGCATTTCCCCACTTTTTCTTCCTACTAGTTTATTTACAAAACTCTAATGCAAATTAGAAAAAAATTCTTTAAATTTTCCTCACCCTCCCAATCAAATTGTACAACCTAATGATTAATGCCCCTCTCCCCCTGTACATCCACATCCCTCTGCTTCCAGCCTCTCCCACCCCTCCTGGATCCTTATAATCATTCTACAATAATGGGTTTATACACTATTTATCCTTGTGAGACTTGGTTAGTTCACTCAGCAAAATGCTCTGCAGTCCCTCCCATGTTAGGTAATAATTTAAAAAGTTATTGCTCCTGCGTGCTACATAGTATTTTATTGTGTGAATGTACCATGATTTCTCAATCCATTCATTTGTGGTTGAACATCTGGGCTGTTTCCATGTTCTTGCAATTGTGGATAATGCTGCTATGAACATTGACGTACAAATCTAGTTGTGCCTCAGTTCTCATTTTCTCAGGGTATATTCCAAGTATTGGAATAGCTGGGTTATATGGAATTTCTATGTTCAGCTTTTTAAGGAAGTGCCAAACTGCCTTCCAGAGTGTTTGCACCATTTTACAATCCCATCAACAATGTGTAAGAGTTCCTTTCTTGCCACATCCTCTCCAACATCTATTACTTGCTGCCCTGTTAAACTTTGCCACTGTTACTGGAGTGAGATAGTACTTCATTGTGGTTTTGATTTGTATCTATCTTATTGCCAGTGATTTGGAGCATTTCTTCATAAGTCTGTTTGCCATTCAAATATCTTCCTCTGTGAAAATTCTTTCCATGTCTTTTGCCCATTTTTTAATTGGGTTATCAGTCTTTTTCTTGTGGACACCCAGGAGTATTCTGTAAACATTCATTATGAGACTCTTGTCTGAGATGGTATTACCAAATGCTTGTTCCCAGTCTGTAGATTTTCTTTTCACCCTGTTGGCACTGTATTGTACTGGTACAATGACAGACAGGATTCACATCTTACACCATACACCAAATCAACTTAAGGTGGATTAGAGACCTGGGAGTAAAGCCCCAAACCATAACGTTCCTAATAAACAAATTGGGATCGATCTTAGAAGCGTTAGCCCAAGGCATAAAGTGACTGCCAAATACAACCAGAAATGCATAATCTAAAAATGATAAAATTGATGCATGAACCTTCTAAAGATTAAATCCCTACGCACATCAAAAACTTTTTCCGACAGGGTGAAAAGAAAACCTACCGTCTTTTTTTAATATTTTTTTACTGCTGTTGTCATTAGTATTGATTGTGGACCCAAGCAAAATAAATTGACAATTTTAGTCTTTTCCCTATCTATTCTGATGTTGCCTATTGGTCTAGTGGTGAAGATTTTTGTCTTCTTGATGTTGAGATGTTAGCCATAGGGAAGGTTGTAAATCATTGATCTTCTTCAGTAAATACTTAAAGTTTTCATTTTCTGCAAGTCGTATCATCTGCATAACACAGGAAGTTGATGAGTCTTCCTCAAATCTTGATGCCACATTCTTCTTCATATTACTTCAAATTACTTACTCAGTATACAGATTGAACAAGTATGAAGAATGGATGTAACCCTGATGCACACCTTTCCTGATTTTAAAACATGCAAGTTCCCTTGTTCTGTTTGGACAACTGTTTCTTCTGCCCTCAGATATTGAAAAACATTAGTGATTGGAACATGGAATACGAAAAGTATGAATGTAGGAAAATTAGACATTGTTAAGAAAGAAATGGAACACATAAATATTTTCATACTAGATATTGGTGAAATGAGATGAATTGGAATAGGATATTTTAAATAGGACAATCATATGATCTACTATACCGTAGATGAAAAGGTGAGAAAAAATACGGTTGCTTTCATAGTTAAAAAAGTTATTAAAAAAAAGTTATTTCTAGACCCATCTTGAAATACAGTATTATGAGTGACAGAATAATACCACTATCATTCAAATAAATATATGCACCAACAACTACAGCAAAAAAGGAGGAAACATCAACTTTGTTGTTGTTGTTGTTGAGTCTGGCACTGGCTGCTTTATTTAAGGGCTAACAGCTATTCTTGACCCAGCCCTTTTCTCCTCAACAAAGGCAACTACACACAAACCAAACCCAACTGCGGCATCCTGGTTAATATGAGTGGTGGAGTCCCTTGTCAGGGAGAAGACTGTAGGATGTGGCCCCAAACTCCAGGTCACAAGAGGCAGTGGAAGAACAATGCCAGTTACTCTGGACCAGGTGCTGGTGAGGAGGACAGGCTGGTGAGGTCTCTGCTGCAGCGCCGTCTGAACTTGCCTATATCCAGGGATGTTGAGAAGGGGCCACCATCAGCCCCCAAATGGGAGTCTCAGGGACGGGGAGAAGGAAGTGAGTCAAAGGCTGAGGTCAGGCCGGACCCCTCAGGTCCAGCACTTACACAGCTCCACCCTGAGTCTACCAGCACGAGAGCGAGGACTAGCCTGGACCCCTGGAATGTCTCTCATTTGGTACCCAGTGGGTGGGTACGAGGGGTGGTTCTGAGAGATACGTGATGGGCCTCTAGAATTCCTCCAGGCACAAGAGATGACACCGGTGTTTCGGCCCGGGCAATTTTCACATCACAAGATTTCTCATGGTTACAGAAGGGGAAGGCTGGGTCTTCAGGGTGCCGGCCATCTTCTTCTGGGGTGGAGACTTCCTTTTTGACTTTCTGCATCCTGTGTCCTCAGGAGCTTGAAACTGCACTTGCCTAACCTCACTGCAACAGTTAGGTTCACTCAGAGACAGCTCAATTTCTATCAATTTTACAGAAATCAATCAAATGTGCACTCAAGATGCATTAAAAATAATGGGTCACTGGGGGGGGGGATTAACCATCGGGTTTTACAATTTGAAGGGTGGGTGGTGAAGGAAATTTGAAGAATCTGGTCTGAAAAACAGTGCATTCCAATTTTGTAAATAAACTGGTATAATAATTAAAAGGGGGGAGGGTGGAAGCAGAGGGATCAGGATGAGTGGGGGAGGTAGTGCTTAATCATAGGGTGCCACAATTCAGTAGGTGAAGGGAAGGGTGGGTAAAGGAAATGAGAAAGATCTAATAGGAAAAACAATGTATACAAACTTTGTAAGTAAACCAGTGTAAAATTAAAACAATTTAAAATAATTTAAAAAAATGAGTGACTGGAATGCAAAAGTTGGAAACAGAGAAGAAGGATCAGTGGTCAGAAAACACGGACTTAGAGACAAAAATGAAGCTGGAGACAGAATGATAGAATTTTGCATAATCAATGATTTATTAATTGTAAATAATTTTTATAAGGAACATAAACACAGACTGTACACATGGATTTTACCTGATGGTGTGCATAGGAATCAGATCAATTATATCTGGGAGAAGAATCTCTGGAGAAGTTCAATATCAGCTGTGAAAACTAGGCCAGGTGCTGATTGTGGAACAGACCAACAACTACTCATGCAAGTTTGAGCTGAAGATAAAGAAGGTTAAATCAAATCCACAGGAACCAAGACTTGACCTTAAGTCTACCTCACATAAATTTCAAAACCATCTCAAGAACAAATTTGAGACCTTGAACACTAATGAACGAAGACCAGATGAGCTGTGGGAGGATATAAACAACATCGTCCATAAAGAATGCAAAAGGTCATTACAAAGACAGGGGGGAAAGAAAAAACCATGATAAATGTCAGATGAGATTCTGAATATTGCACTAGAGTGATAAGAAGCCAAACCAACACCACAACAAGATAAAGGTAAATAATCCAATAGAAAAATGGGCACAGGATATGAACAGGCACTTCATGGAAGATGACATTCAGATGGCTAACAAGCACATTAAGAAATGTTCAAAATCCCTAGCTCTAAGAGAGATGCAAATTAAAACAACTATGAGTTATCATAGTTGACCCCAGTCAAAATGGCAAAATTTAACAGAACAGCAAGCAACAAATGCTGGCGAAGTTGTGGAGAAACTAGAACCCTTATTACACTGTTGGTGGGAGGGTAAAATGGTGCAACCCATGTGGAAAGCTGTATGGTGCTTTCTCAAAAAGTTGCAAATAGAGATACCATTTGACCAAGCAATTCCACTACTGGGAATATACCCCGAAGAGACCATAACTGACATCCAAGCAGATATATGCACACCCATGTTTATTGCTGCTTTGTCCAAAATAGCAAGGAGTTGGAAACAACCTAAGTGCCCATCAACAAATGAATGGATAGAGAAGCTGTGGTATATTTACACAATGGAATACCATGCTGTATTGAAAAACAAGGAACTCATGCAATATTATTCAAAATGAGTGACTCTGGAGAACATTATGCTGAGTGAAATATCCCAGTCACAAAAGGACAAATATTGCATAGTGCCACTGTTGTAAAAGAGGACTGACCTTGGGGTT
>NW_006400009.1:23550-40955 GCF_000299155.1 Elephantulus edwardii
AAGAAGATCTTCACCCTGAAACCTACAGCGTCCCTTTTCAGCAGGAAGTAGCTAAGAGAATATGCCATCCCCTTTTTCTTATGAATCAGGGTGAAGTCTCTCTCAGGGAGGAGTGATAGGGAATGGTAAAGGACACACTGACAAAGGAGATTAATCAGAACTGGCTTTGACAAGCACTGTAGCAATTGGACAATTAAAACAGACTTTCAAGTGGGGAAAAAAAGAGAGGAACGAACTGGGGGAGGAGGGTAGAGAAAATAATGCAACAATGAATGAATGGAAACCCAAAATCTCTGTAAATGTTCATTAAAATTAATAAAATTTAATTAAAAAAAGAATAGATGAAAGAAAAATAAAAAGAAGCCAAACCAAAGTGAAGAAATAAAGAAATTAAGGAGCCCAACAGAAGATTTCAAAGGGCAGCTTGGGAAGACAAATAAAAGTATTATAATAAAATGTGCAAAGAGTGAAAGTTAGAAAATCGAAAGGGCCAAACTCACTTGGCATTTCTTAATTTGAAGAAACTGAAGAGCAAACACAAGCCTCGAGCTACAATACTTAAAGATGTTTTGAGCAGAATATTAAATGATCCAGGGAGCATTAAAAGAAGATAGAAAGAGTTTACAGAGTCACAGTATCAAAAAGAATTGGATGACACAGAAGAATGTAATGAAACAGCATATGAGCAAGAGCCTGTGAAGATGAAGAAAGAAGTTCAAGCTTCTCTGAAGGAATTGGCAAAGAAACAAGGTCCCTGGAATTGACAATATATCAATTGACATATTTCAAAAAACAGATGCTGCCCTAGATGTGCTCATCAGGTTATGCCAAGACATCTGGAGGAGAACTACTTGGCCAACTGACTGGAAGAGAACCATATTTGTAACCAATTCAAAGAATGGTGACCCAACAGAGTTCAGAAATTATCAAACAATATCACTAAAATCACATGCAAGCAAGATTCTGTTTTAAATTATTTAAAAATGACTGGAACACCAACAGAGAACTGGGTTTAGGATAGGCAACGGTACTAGGGATATTATAGCTAATGTTAGATGGATCTTGGCTGAAAGCAGAGAGTACCAGAGGAATGTCTATCTGTGTTTCATTGACTATGCAAAGGCATTTGACTGTATGGATCACAACAAACTGTGGGAGACGCAAATCAAAACAACTATGAGACACCATCTCACCCCAGTAAGAATAGCAACATTTAACAGAACAGCAAGCAACAAATGCTGGCAAGGTTGTGGAGAAACTGAAACCCTTATTCATTGTTGGTGGACGTGTAAAATGTGCAACCACTGTGGAAGGCAGTGTGGCACTTTCTCAAAAAGTTGCAAATAGAGATGCCATTTGACCAAGCAATTCCACTGTTGGGAATATACCCCAAAGAGACCATAAATGCCATCCAAGCAGGTATATGCACACCCATGTTTATCACGGCTTTGTTCACAATAATAGCAAGGAGTTGGAAACAACCTAAGTGTCCATTAACAAACAAGTGGATAGAGAAGCTGTGGGATATTCACACAATGGAATACTAAGCTGCATTGAAAAACAAGGAACTCATGCAATATTATTCAAAATAGGTGACCCTGAATGACATTATGCTGAATGAAATGTCTCATTCACAAAAGGACAAATATTGCATAATGCCACTGTTGTAAACAAGACTGACATGGAGGGGGGATACTGAGAAAGATGGGATAAATAATACATACTGCACTGAAACAGATGGGGGAGAAAACTGTTTAAAAGGGATATGTGATTAGGTATTATTGTCATGACAAGAGTCCAGAATGAAGGCTGCATAGTTGAGTGGACCTGGGGGGAGGGATTGTAAAACAAGGAAATAATTTTTCTTTCACTTTTCAAAGAGAAGAGTATACTGGGGGGAAGGGTGGACAGGGAGAAAAGTACAACAATGAATGAATGGAAATCCAAAGTCTCTGTAAGTTTTCATTAAAATTAATAATAATAGGGGGGAAAGTATGGGAATCCAAGAACATTTGATTATGCTTATGCAAAACCTATACTTGGACGAGGAGTCAGTCATCAGAACAGAGCAAGGTAATACTGCATGTTTCAAAATTGGGAAGGGTGTGCGCCAGGAATGCATCCTGTCTCCATACCTTTTCAACATGTATGCAGAGCAGATTATCTGAGAGGCTGGGCTCTATGAGGAGGCATATGGCATTAGGATTGGAGGAAGACTCAGGAAGACTCATCAACAACCTGCATTATGCAAATAACACAACCTTGTTTGCTAAAACAGAGCAGGACCTGAAACACTTGCTGCAGAAGGTCAAGGAGTCTAACCTTCAATATGGACTGAAACCACTGGACTATTGGCAGCATTATGATAGAGAGTGAAGAGATTGAGATTGTTAACAGCTTCAGTTTGCTTGGCTTCACAATCAACACTCTTGGTACCAGCAGACAGGAAATCAAAAGACAAATTTCATGGGGAAAGTCTGCTGTAAAGGACCTCTTCAAGGTAATTAAGAGCAACAGTGACAGTCTGAAGGCTAAGGTGTGCCTGATCCAGGCCATGGTCTTCCCTATTACGTGCTATGCATCAGAGAGCTGGACAATGACTAGAGAAGACAGAAGCAGAGTTTATGCCTTTGAGCCATGGTGCTGGAGAAGAGTATTGAATATATCATGGACTGCTAGGAGAACAAATGGACTCATCCTAGAGAGGATAGTAAGACCAGGCTGCTCCTTGGAGGCAAGGACTCTGAAGCTCCTACTGACATACTTCAGGCATGTGGCAATGAGAAACTAGGTCTTGGAGAGGGTGGAGGGACAGAGCAATAGAGGAAGACCCTCAAGATGGACTGTCTCGGTGACTGAGGTAAGGGAGTAAGTGTGCCACAAACAATAAAGTTGGCTCAGGATAGAGTAGGGTTCAGTGCTGTTGTATACGGTGTAGCTATGAGTCACACTTGACTCAATGGTACATCACAATAGCAACATAAAATATTATCATATATAACATGTGTGGTATAGTTCATATATATGATAAATATACAGAATAAAAACACAAATATATTATGTATCATAATGTATTTGTATTATAAATATTAGACATATGATAAATACATGGTTTTTTTGCTTGCTGAAAGGGAAAAGAACTTTAAGTGCTTACAGAATACAAAACAATAACCTTTCGTATAGCTTACACATAATATCAAGAAAACAAAACCCGTCACCACTAGGTCAACAGACAGCATCAAGCTAGATAGAGAAAAGAAATATTAAAGTTGTCAATTACTTAATTTTGATTGCTTGGGGCCACAATCAATACTCCTGGCAGCTTTGTTGTTATTGCTGCTGTTAGGTGCCATCAAGTCATGCACAATTCATAATGACCCTATGAACAAAAGACCTGAACCCTGTTCTATACTGCACCATCCTCACATTTCCTGACATACAAAAGCTCATTGCAGTAGTCATCATGTCAATCCACCTGGCTGAGGGTCTTCCTCTCCTTCGCCAACCCTGCCCTTCCCCAACATCATGTACCTCTCCAAAAATAGCTAGCACCTCTTAGCAACATGTTCAAAGAATTTTGAGACGAAGCCTCATCATTCTTGCTTCCAAAGAGCACTCTGGCTGGACCCTCTCCAAGACATATTTGTTCATTCTCTTGGTCGTCCATGGAATGTTCTGTGATCTTCTGCAACACCCCGTCATCCTTATTCATTGTTCAGGTCTTGGATGCATAGCTAGTCATCAGAAAGACTATGGCCTGAATCGCTCGCACCTTAGTCCTCAAACTGACATCACTATTCCTCAATAATCTGGAAAGGTCTCTAACTGGAGATTTTCCCAGTGCTATGTATCTTCTTATTTCCTGACTGTTGGTTCCAACTGTGGATCCAAGTAAGATGAAGCTGTTGACAGTTTCAATCTCTTCTCCATCTATCATCACACTACCTATTGGTCCAGTGGTATGAATCTTCATTTTCCTAACACTGAGATGCAATCCATACTGAAGCCTGCATTTCTTGACTTTCTGTAACAAGTACTTCCAGTGTTCCTCACTTTAAGCAAGCAAGGTTGTGTCATCTGTATAATGCAGATTATTGGTAAGTATCCCTCAAATCCTAATGCCACACTCCTCTTTCTAGAGTCCGGCTTCTCAGATAATTTGCCCGTCATACAGATTGAATAGGTATGGAGAGAGAATACAACCCTGATGAATCCCTTCCAAATTCCAAATCATGCAATGCTCCCCTGTTCCATTCTCACAACAGCCTCCTGATCCAGGCATAGGTTCTGCATGAGCACAATCAAGTGCTCTGAGATTGCCACTGTTCTCAATGTCAGCCACAACTTCTCATGATCCACACAGTGAAACGCCTTTGCATAATCAATAAAGCACAATTAGACACTCTTCTGGCATTTCTTACTTTCAGTCAGGATACATCTGACATCAGCAATGATACCCCTGATGCTATGGCCTCTTCTAAATCCAGCTTGAACTTGTGTAAGTTCCTTATATATGTGTTGTTTCAGTCATTTTTGAATGATCTTCAGCAGTATTTTACTTACATGTGATATCAGTGCTGTTGTTAAAAAATTTCCACATTCAGTTGGATCACCTTTCTTGGGAATGGAAACAAATATGGACCTCTTCAAATCTGTTGGTCAGATAGCTGTCCTCCAAATTTCCTGGCATAGACTGGTGAGTGCATCCAAGGCTGCATCTGTTAACTGAAACAGGTCAATTGGTATCCCATTGATTCCTGGGACCTTATTTTTTGCCAGTGCATTCAATGTGGCTTCTGCTTCCTCCTTTATTAATACTGACTCCTGTTCATATGGTACTTCTGAAATTTTCAGTGTCAATTAATTCTTTCTGGTACAGTGACTCTCTGTATTCCCGTCATCTCCTTTTGATGCTTGCTGGGTCATTCAATATACTGCCCATAGCATCTTTCAATATTGCAACATGCTTAAATTTTTTTTTCAGTTCTTTCAGCTTGAGAAATACAAAGCGAGATCTTCCCTTTTTATTCTCCAACCAGCTCTCTGCACATTCCATTGTAATACTTTGCTTTATCCTTCTGAGCTGCCCTTTGGAATTGTCCTTTCAGCTCTTTCACTTCACTTTGACAAGTTTTCCTTTAGATTTGGCTTTTCGACATTCCATTCCAATCTTTAGAGTTTCTTCTGACATCCATTTCTATTTTTTTTCTTTCTCCTTTGTTTTCTGTAATGACCTTTTGCCTTCTTCATGGATGATATTCTTGCTATCATCCCACAACTCATCTGGTGGTCTATCATTGGTGTTCAATACCTCAAACCTATTCTTAAGATGATCATGTGCACACCCATGTTTATCAAGGCTTTGTCCACAGTAGCAAGGAGTTGGAAACAACCTAAGTCCCATCAACAAACGAATGGATAGAGAAGCTCTGATATATTCACACAATGGAATACTACGCTGCATTGAAAAACAAAGAACTCATGCAATATTATCCAAAAAGGGTGACCAGGGAGGACATTATGCTGAGTGAAGTATCTCGGTCACAAAAGGACAAATACTGCATGGTGCCACTGTTGTAAAACAGGACTGACATTGGGGTTGGGGGGAGACTGAGAAAGATGGGTTCAATAATGAATTGAAACATCTGAGGGAGAACACTGTTTAAAAGGGATATGTGATTAGGCATTTTTGTTAAGACAGGAGTCTAGAGTGAAGGCTGCATAGTGGAGTGGACCTGGGGGAGGGTTTGTAAAACAATGAGTTTTTCTTTTACTTTTCCAAGAGGGTAGTGTACTGGGGGGAGGGTTGGGAGGGGAGAAAAGTGCAACAATAAATGAATGGAGACGAAAAAAATAAAAAAGATGATCATGACATTCAAATGGAATTGATTCAAGATCCTATCCTGGTTCCTGTGGACTTATTTCAATTTTCTTCAGCCTCAATTTGAACTTGCATATGAGTAATTGATGATCTGACCCACAGTTTTCCTCTGGCTTGGTTTTGACTGCCAATACTAAGCTTCTCCAATGATTACTTCCACAAATATATATAGTCTATTTGATTCCTTTGCAGCCCATCAGGTGAAATCCACAGGTAAAGTCGTCTTTTAGAAAAAGTATCAATAATTCTATTTCCAGCTTCATTTCTATTACCAAGCCTATATTTTTCAACTACTGTTCCTCCTTCACTGTTTCTGACTTTTGCATTCCAGTCATCAATTATCATTAGTGCCTTCCTCCAATCCTGATGTCACATTCTTTCTCACGGAGTCCAGCCTCAAGGCTGATCTGTTCTGCATATAAAAATATATGGAGACAGAATGCATACCTGACACACTATTTTTCTAATTTTCAACCATGCAGTGCTTCCTTGCTATGTTCTGATGTCTGCCTCCTGGTGCAAGTATAGGTTTCACACGAGCATAATCAGATGTTCTGGGATTCTCTTTCTTCTCAATATTAGCCACAATGTTGTGATCCACACAGTCAAATGCCTTTGCATAGTCAATGAAACACAGATAGACATTCTTCTGGAACTCTCTTCTTTCTGCCAAAATCCACCTCACATTGGCTGTGATGACCCTAGTGCCATGGCCTCTTTTAAATCCACCTTGTATCTCTGCTTATTCTCTGTTGATGTACTGTTCCAGTCATTTTTTTATAATCTTCAGCCGAATTTTGTTTCTGTGTTATATTAGTAATATTGTTCAGTAATTTCCACACTTTTGTTGGATCTCCTTTTTTTGGAATAGGGCAAAATTTCAACCTGTTAGTCACAAGGTCATTATGTATAGCAATCAACTCAACAGCACCTAACAACACTTCCCTGGTCAAACTCCCTTTCAACTAACTGAAAATAGCTTATTAAGAACCTATTAATTATATTAGTTCTCATCAAAATATGACTAAATATTAAATGTCAAACTATATAATTATGGACCGTCTATTTGATGTAAATATTCATAATCCCTGTTGACAGTTTGAACTATATGCTATGGCCCATGACCCATACCATATACTACATTGTTAGACCATCTGGTATAGTCCAAGTGCCTAGGCTAACAATGACAGAGTATTCCAGGACTAAGTGTTTACCTCCCTGGAGCTAACGGAAAAGACTAGAACTCTTTTCTACAAAAGACTGTAAGTCATATTTAATTCAATGTTATTTCAAAATTCTCCAATGAAATTGTTTGTATATCTACATGGATATATACATATACATATACATAGTGTCCCCCATAGAAAAAGATAATTTATCTGTGCAAAAAATTCCTGCTCAAGAGCTTTGAGATTAAACTTTCACTATTTTCCTTTCAGATTAAAGTCTTTGTTAAGGAAATGTGGTAAAGGAACTATTTAAGGTTACTCATCTTAAAATCACAGATGCTAGCTAGTGCGTCAGACTGGGAGAACGTGGTACTGTTTGCACTATTTTCAAACTCAGTATGAAGCCCCTGCAAACAGGGGAAATAATGAAATAAGCTTTTCTAATTAGGCCAGTTTAGTCACCGCTGACAACATTGATTCAAAGCCTTTACCTTGTTCCAAAAAGTGAATAAAGTCAAGGAGATTGTGTGGAGTTCAACATTTCACTAATACATTTTATATCTGGTTCAATGCAGCTCCCTCTTGCACAGCCTTGTGAAACTGAATTTAACACTTTTAAAAACAAAGAAGAAAAATCATTTTAACCTGCTGAATTTCATTAATGATTTCCTAGTTGGATCTTTGCAACACACAGTGTTTTAAAACAAAATTTAACATTGAATCTTGTTTCACAACTGTGCAGATTACCTGATTTTAAAAGCTATAATTCATCTTGCATTTACATTTTGTTTCAAACAGAATGTGGAGAGTGAAGATACTCTCAAATGAGTTGATTGCCAAGTTTAACTGAAAGTTCCTTAAGAATATTTTATTAATCCAGAAATAATTTTTTTAAATCAGTGTATTTGTGAAAGACTACAAAACGAAACCAGTCACTGTGGTTGGGTTGATTTTTACCACAACCTTGCTAGGAAGCGTACAACTGTTTCTAAATCTTTATTAAGAGCAGACTGCTCACCACAACAAGATAAAGGTAAATGATCCAATTGAAAAATGGGCACAGGATATGAACAGTCACTTCACCAAAGAAGACATTCAGACGGCTAACAAGCACAAGAAGAAATGTCCAAAATCCCTAGCTCTAAGAGAAATGCAAATCAAAACAACTATGAGATATCATCTCACCCCAGTAAGAATAGCAAAATTTAACATAACAGCAAGCAACAAAGGCTGGCAAGGTTGTGGAGAAACTGGAACCCTTCTTCACTGTTGGTGGAAGTGTAAATTGGTGCAACCACTGTGGAAGGCGGTATGGCGCTTTCTCCAAAAGTTGCAAATAGAGATAGATACCATTTGACCCAGCAATTCTACTACTGGGAATATACCTCAAAGAGACCACAACTGACATCCAAGCAGATATATGCACACCCATGTTTATTGCGGCTTTGTTCACAATAGCAAGGAGTTGGAAACAACCAAAGTGCCCATCAACAAATGAATGGATAGAGAAACTGTGGTATATTCACACAATGGAATACTACGCTGCATTGAAAAACAAGGAACTCATGCAATATTATCCAAAATGGGTGACCATGGAGGACATTATGCTGAGTGAAGTATCTCAGTCACAAAAGGAGAAATACTGCATTATGCCACTGTTGTAAAACAGGACTGACATTGGGGTTGGGGGGAGACTTGAGAAAGATGGACTCAATAATGAATTGAAAAAGAGGAGGGAGAACACTGTCTAAAAGGGATATGTGATTAGGTATTTTTGTCAAGACAGGAGTCCAGTGTAAAACAATGAAAGAATTTTTCTTTTACTTTTCCAAGACAGTAGTGTACTGGGGGGGAGGGGGTTAGGAGGGGAGAAAAGTGCAACAATGAATGAATGGAAATCCAAAGTATCTGTAAATTTTTACTAAAATTAATAATGTTGTTGTTGTTATGTGCCATCAAGTTGTTTGCGACTCATAGCGACCCTATGTACAACAGCCCTAAACCCTGCCCTATCCTGTGCCAATCGCATTGCCTCTGACACACCCATCCCGATTACCCCAGTCACTGAATCAATCCACCTCATAGAGGGTCTTCCCCTCCTGCGCTGTCCCTCCACCCTCCCAAGCATGATGTCCCTCTCCAAAGACCTGTCTCTCCTTACAATAAGTCCAAAGTATGTCAGGCAAAGCACCAGAATCCTTGCCTCCAAGGAGTAGCCTGGTTTAACCCACTCCAGGATGAATCTGTTTGTTTTCTTGGCAGTCCAGGGTACATTCAATACTCTTCTCCAGCACCACAGCTCAAAGGCATCAATTCTCCTTCTATCCTCCCTAGTCATTGTCCAACTCTCTGATGCATGACAAGTGATTGAAAGAGCATGGCCTGTATCAGGCGCACCTTAGTCTCCAGAGAGACACTATTGCTCTTGAGTACTTTAGAGAGGTCCCTAACAGCAGACTGTCCCATCGCAATACGTTTTTTTATTTCCTGGCTGCTGGTGCTAAGAGTGTTGACCGTGGAGCTGAGCAAACTGAAGCTGTAAACAATCTCAATCTCTTCGCCATCCATCCTGATGCTACCAGTTGGTCCAGTGGTGAGAATCTTTGTCTTCTTGACATTGAGCCTCAGTCCATACTGAAGACTGCAGTCCTTGACCCTCTGCAGCAAGTGCATGAGGTCCTCCTCGTTTCAGCAAGCAGGGTTGTGTCATCTGCATAACACAGATTGCTAATAGATCTTCCACCAATCCTGATGCCACACTTCTCCTCATAGAGCCAACCTCTCGGATAATCTGCTCTGCATACAGGTTGAAAAGATATGGAGATAGGACACATCCCTGGTGTACACCCTTCCCAATTTTGGACTGCCTCTTGGTCCAAGTATAGGTTTCGCATTAGCACAATTAAATGTTCTGGGATTCCCATTCTTCTCAGAGTCAGCCACAGTTTGTTATGATCCACACAGTCAAACGCCTTTGCATAATCAATGAAACACAGATAGACATTCTTCTGGTATTCCCTGCTTTCAGCTAAGATCCATCTAACATCAGCTACAATATCCCTAGTACCACGACCCCTTCTAAACCCAGCCTGGACTTCTGGCAGTTCTCTGCTGATGTGCTGTTCCAGTCATTTTTGGATAATCTTCAGTAGAATCTTGCTGTAGTTTCTCCACTCAGTTGGGTCATTCTTCTTTGGAATGGGTACAAATATAGATCTCTTCCAGTCCGTTGGCCAAGTGGTTGTTCTCCAGATTTCTTGGCACAACTTGGTGAGCACATCCAGGGCAGCATCTATTAGCTGATATATGTCAATTGGTAGCAGACTGCTGTATTCTTCTTCCACAGAGGAGCTGATGGTTTTGAGCTACCAACCTTTCAGATAGTATCTGAGTGTTTTAACCCCTGGGCCACTGGAGTTTCATATTAAAGACAAAAGCTTATATTATTTGTTATTTTGCCAGCACAAATCTGGGATCTTTGAGAGAAACGAGGTCAGTTATTCAAAATCATTTCCAAAAAAGTAGGTTATGAGGCCATGTTTTACACCTATCTTGGTGATCAACCACTTTTAAAGGCATTTCAAAGAGTGGCCATTAAGTAGGGAGCTCTGGTGGACACTCCATGAAGAACTGTACTGCTGACCCGAGGGCCATGCTTCTCTGGAGCTGAGTCCAACTGACTCGACGGCAATGAGGGTGAGAATCACTGGCAAAAATTAAAACGTCCTCATTTTTGGAACAAAATGAAAATTTTCTTGGGTTATTAAGAGACACTGAATTCTTTAAAGGTTTTTAATTTCAATTAATTTATAGCAAATTTTCCTATGAATATTCACAATCTGAGTATTGACATTTTAAGACTGAAAATTGGATACTTGACACTTTACCATGATTTAATAGTTTTAGAAAGAAAATGCTCTTTTTTCTTAAGTTGGTTTTCATTTGCCTATTCATATATATTTTATATCTTTAATTATAATTTTTAAATTTAATTGAATATAATGTCTCATTAAATCTGTATTGTATATTACCTTTCCCTTCACCCAGCCTATCGATGTATTTCTCTTTGCTGAAAAGCCTGTAAAACACTACTGAACACTGATGAGTCTAGGAGACATTATGCTGAGTGAAATAAGGCAGTGACAAAAGAACAAACACTATTATAAAGAAAAACTAGAGAAAGTTTTAGATATGGTGAGAATCAATCTAGTATGGTTTTGGTAGAGGGAGAATAGAAGATGAAGGGATAGACAATGAACATTATTGGAACCGATAAAGAGAAGGGCATTATGGAATGAATAGATATTGTGGGTATTGTAATTAATGATATGGAACAAAATATGCATGGGTGATTGATATTAAAAAATCTAAGGAAAGGTATATAAAGATACATATTTTAATGACTACCATTCATAAAAAATATATATTGTCATTGCCTACCAGTTAGTTACATTGAGATCTCAAAGTAGAGTACCTCTGGGAGGAAATGGAAAAAGATACTATATTAGAAACTAAAAGAAATACTTAAAATGATACAGTAGAGTAATAGACTGCTAGCAAAGACACAAATCAAATACTCCACCGAGTTTAAATAGGACAGCTCTTTGTTGCCAGGTTATTAAGGAGATTTGAACAAAACAAGCTCAGCGATATCAGCAAGGTTTGTCAATCAATGACTGTGATAACTAATCCAGGACAGGAACAGTGTAATAAGGGCAGACGATGAGCCATGCACTTTCCTCTACAAAACAGCTAGCTGCTCATGACAAAGATATTTACTACTGATCATGCTGTCTCTTCTCTGAGCACATATCCACTGACTGCTGAGCTTCCTAGGTGGTGGCAGTAAAGAATATAAAACAAAAAATTAAAATAGAACAGAACATGTCTTCTTTTCACATCTCCTGGCATGAACTTCCTGTGAAATAAAACAATAAATCCCAGTGTTTATAAGGAAAGTACAGCTGTTCTCAATAGAGTCATTTAAAAATTATGTAAGTATGCACAATGTGCATAAATAAAATCTAAGTAGAACCACTTTCATAAATGTATGCACATCCAGTCTTGCAGTGATGCAAGCCCAGATTTTAAGGGTCTAGTCTTTGAAAATGGGCAATGCTATGTGCTAGAAGATTGATTTTCTCCAAAGGGAGTAAATGCTCTCTTACATAAGAAATCTATTAAGATGAGTCTTATATACCTGTTCAGTATGGATTGGAACAAAGATTTTTTTTAAAAAAATGTGTATTTTATATCCCCAAATACTTGATTGCATTTTTCCTCTTCTATAACAAGAGAGGAAGAACACAGCAAGGTGTAGGGCTGTTATACACAGTGTCACTACAAGTCCCAGGTGACTTAATGGTACATAACAATAACAATATAAGAAAGGAAGCTTTTCTCTCCAAAGAAAATATTTTTATTCATTTTCTCTTTCTGGTATTGATCACACATTCTTATGTTTAGGGGAAACTTTTCCAATTCTAAGAAGGAAATCACATCACTACCTACTATTGAATAAAATGTGTTTCATTAAGAACAAGCAGCTAACAGGAGAGATAAATGTTTTGTGTGAGGTACCAGGAAGCTGCTCTGACTCATAGTAACACCATGTACAACAGAATCTTAGTCAGTCAGTCATGTACCATCTTTATAATCTCACTGCCATGAGGCTCATCTTTCCAGTCACTGTTCCAATACATTTAGTTAAGTTTCTTCCTCTTCCTTACTAAACCTCTTTTCTTTCAAGCATGACATCCTTTTCTAGGGACTGGCCTTGACAACAATCCCAAAATATATGAGGCAAAGTATCACCATCCCTGCTTTTAAGGAATACTCGGAGTTGTGGCACTGAAGAAGAGCATCGAACCTACCATGGATTGCAAAGACAACAAACAGGTCTGTCCTGGAGAGGTTGAAACCAGGCTGCTCTTTGGAGGCAAGGATTTTGAAGCTTGTCTCAGATACCTTTTTAAAAATTATTATACTAGTTCATTTACAAAATTCAGATACATTGTTTTCCAGAACAGATTCTTCCAACTTCCCTCACCCCCTAACCCATCAAATTGTACAACCCCATAATGAATCCCCCTTCCCCCAGCACATCCTCATCTCTCTGTTCCCCCCACACACACACACACCTTGGATCCTTATACTCACTCTACAATAATTGTTTTATACAATATTTGTACTTGAGGGACTGAGTTAGTTCACTCAGCAAAATGCTCTCCAGTCCCTCCCAAATTAGGTAAAAATTTACAAAATCATTTCTCCTGCATGCTGCACAGTATTCCATTATGTGAATGTACCATAATTTCTCAATCCATTCGATTGTGGTTGGACATCTGGTATGTTTCCATGTCCTTGTGATAGTCAATTATAACACTGCTATGAATATTGGTGTACGTGTCTCCATTTGTGCTTCACTTCTCAGTTTCTCAGGGTATATTCTAAGTAGTAAAATAGCTGGGTCATATGGTAATTCTATGTTCAGCTTTGTGAGGAAGCACCAAACTGCCTTCCAGAATGGGTTGTACCAGTCTCGGATACTTTGGGTGCTTGCACAGGCCGGATCAGTCCTTGAAAGATATCATACTTGGAAGGGTGGAGGAAGAGTGCAAGAGAAGGCCCCGGATGAGATGGATAGACACGGTTACTGGTCCAATGGGGATAGGTATGTTAGTGACAGTGAGATTGGCTAGGGATAGGGCAGGGTTCAGAGCTATTGTGCTATGAGTTGCACAGGACTCAGTGACATATAACAACAACTGGTTGTACTTTATTCAAGTCAGATTTGTTTGTTCTTTTGGCAGCCCATGATATATTCAATATTCTTCACCAACACCACAATTCAAAGGCATCAGTTCTTCAGTCATTTAACAGCAAGTACTTCAAGTTCTCTTTAATTTCAGCAAGCAGGGTTTCTATTTGCATATTACATATTGTTGATGAAGCTTTCTCTAACCCTGGTGTCCCATTCTTCTTCATATACTCTGACTTCTAGAATTATTTTCTCACCAGACAGATTGGTAAGAGGATCCAATCCTGACACATACTTTTCCTGCTTTTAAACAGTGCAGTGTTTTCTTGTTCTATTTGGACAACTGATTTTGGTCCACTTCCAGCTTCTGCACCGGCACAATTAAGTGTCTGGAGTTCTCAATCTTTGTAATATTATCTATAAATTATTATTATTGCTCACACAAATACCTTTGCATAATCAGTAAAACATAAGTAAACATCTTTCTGCTATTTTCTGCTTTCAGCCAAGATCCATATATCAGCAGTCATATCTTTTGTGACACAACCTCCTCTGAATCCAGCCATAATTTCTAGAAGCTCCAGCCACTTTTGAATAACCTTTAGCAAAATTTCACTTGATATTAAAGCTATAGTTTAGTAATATCTGCATTCTGTTGGGTAACCTTTTTTTTTTTCAAGAAATGGACACAAATATGGATCTCTTCCACTCAGTTAACCAGGCAGCTGTCTTCCAAACTTCTTAGCACAGAGAAATAAGCTTGCACAGGTCTATAGGTCTAAAATTGTTCGAGAAAGATGTGATAAATAATGTATACTGAATTGAAACAGATGAGGGATAAAACTGTTTAAAAGGGATATGTGATTAGGTATTATTGTCATGACAAGAGTCCAGAACGAAGGCTGCATAGTGGAGTGGACTTGAAGGAGAGGGACTGTAAAACAATGAAATAAATTTCTTTTATTTTTTCAAAGAGAAGAGCAAACTGGGGGGGGGAGAAAAGTGCAAAAATGAATGAATGGAAATCCAAAGTCTGTAAATTTTCATTAAAATTAATAATAATAATAATTTCATTGATATTTCATCAATTTCTGGAGTTTTGGTTTGTGAGGTTTTTGTTTTGGAGGATGGAGATTTGCCAATGTCATTAGGAAAATCTGGACTTCTTCCTTCAATACCATTGATTGTTGATCACATGCTACTTCATGAAATGGTCCAGTGCTGACCAATTCCTTTTGGTACAGTGATACCATATAGTCCTATCTTTTTTTTCCCTTTTCCCACTTTATCTTGTTTAATTGTTATTTGTGTGAAAACTTATAATAACAATTTCTTTTTGTTCAGGTATTTGTGCACATTCTGTCTTGTAACTAACTTCAGTACTCACAGTGTAATCACACTTTTCTTCTTCCCTATAATTCTCATTTTCATTAATCCTTCTATCCATTCTCTTCCTGTCTTTAGGGCTTTATTCTTGCTACTTTTTCTACCTTGTATAGTTGGTTTTTCTAAGGAGTTAGTGCCTCCTTGGTACTATGAGCTTACAGGCCTCCCTACTGTTTGGTTGAAAGTACATGGTTCGAATCCACCAGCTGCTCAGCGGGAGAAAGATGAGCAATCTCCTCCCATGTGACCTGCTGTCTGTGGTCAGGTGCTGACGGGTCAGCTATTGGTCAGTCTGGCTCAATGGTACACAATAACAACACTATGTTGCTGAAAGTTGAACCACTGGAGTGAATTTGGTTCCACATTTGAAGGATGACTAAGGGTCATAATAGAATCATGAGAATTCACTAATCTCTACCTAACTAGAAGCCTGGTTTTTTAAAAGTTGTTGTTGTTGTTGTTGTTTTTAGTTATGTTTTCCAATTACCCCTACTTTGTCCAAGATTCTCTACTGTGATCCCTTTCGGAATGGTCAGGGTGGTAAGTAAGCATCATCATCTAATTATTCCAGTCTCAAGGCCACTTGGTGTCTTTTGTTGCTTCCTGTATCATTCAATACGCTGCCCATTCAACCCTTCAGTGTTATAACCCCAGGCTTGGAGCTTCAGTTCTTTCGGCTTGTAATGCTGGCTGTGTACTTCCCTGTTGGCTTGCTAACTCCAGGTTTTAACACATTTCATTGTTAATACTTTGTCCTTTGAAATCTTCTGTTCAGCTCTCTTAATTCATCAATTCTACCTTTTGATTTAGCTTCTCTAAGTTCTAGGAAGGGAGCTCTGGTAGATGTTTGCCATTTATTGTTAGGTGATGTGGAGTCAAGTGTGAATCGCAGTGATGCTGCTAACAGATCTGAATCCTGTCCTGTCCTGTGCCATTCTAATCCTTAGACCCCAAAACTCATTAGTCAGGTTAAAATTTACTCATTGCTGACCCTCCAGTGGGTTTTTGGGAGGCTGTAAATCTCACAGGAGGAAATGACCCTCTGTCTCCCTTAGAGTTGCTGCTTGATTCCAATCAGCTACCTTGAGGTTGGCAGCACAATTCCTCATAGTATATGCCACCTCTTTGAAGAAGCTTTTTACAATAGCTTTGCCCAATGTCACTCAATTTTTTTCATTGTTGCTTCCACAGATGTTGATTGTTGTTGCTGTTGCTATTGTGATTGTTGCCACTAAGTTGACTACGACTCATAGCAACCCTGTGGACAGATCTCAACCTTACTGTATCTTGTGTTATCCTCACAATTTCTGTATGCTCAAGCCCTGGGTGGTAGTTACTGAGGCAACCCTTCTCACTGAGAGTCTTACCCTCTTGCAACGACCTTCTACCTTTCCCAGAATGGTGTCTAAGGACTGGTTTCTCCTGAGAATAAACTCAAAGTAAGTGAGACCAAGTTTCACCAACCACGACTCTAAGCAGCACTCTGGTTACACTTCCTTCAAGATAGATTTATTTGTTCTTTTGGCCATCCATGGCAAATTCCATACTCTTCATCAACACCACAAATCACAGGCATCATTGTCATCCTTATTCAATGTCTACATTTCAGATGTACAGGAAGCGACTGAAAATATATGGCTTAGAACAGGCACATCTTAGTCCTTACACTGACATCTTTGCTCTTTAGAATTTTGAATGGATTCTCTCTCTCTCTCTCCCTCCCCCCTCTCTTTCTCTCACTCTGTAATACTGGTTTATTTATCAAGTTCATATACATTGTTTTTCACACCAGATCATTCCCATTTTCTTCACACTTCCTCCTTCGCCTTACACCCATCAAATTGTGTGACCCTATGATTAATGTCCCCCTTCCCCCTCCTATTCTCAGCCCTTAGCTCCCCCCCTCCTTGGATCCTCATACTCACAATAATGATCTATACAATACTTGTCCTTATGGGACTGAGTTAGTTCACGCTGCATAATGCTTTCCAGTCCTTCCCAAGTTATGTGGCAATTTACAAAATAATTTCTCCTACATGCTGCCTCCGTAGTACTCTATCGTGTGAATGTACTATAATTTCTCAGTCCATTCTATTGTGGTTGGACATTTGGGCTGTTTCCATGTTCTTGTGATGGTGAATAAGAGATTTCCCCAGCACAATATGTTTTCTGACTTCTTGACTAGTACTACTACCAAAGGTTTTCATAG
>NW_006400009.1:43920-46912 GCF_000299155.1 Elephantulus edwardii
TGCAGTTGGCGCAGGATAGAGCAGGGTTTAGAGCTGTTGTGCATAGGGTCGCTATGAGTCGGAAACGACTCGATGGCACATAACAACAACAACATCATGATGTTGCGTATGGTCCAGTGACGAGAAGTTTTGTTTTCTTAATATTGATGTATAACCTATATTGAAGGCTGTAGTCTTTAGGATCTTCTATAATAAGTACTTGAAGCAAGTTATGCATGCAAGGTTATGTCATCTGCATAACACCACGGTTAATGAGTCTTCCTCTAATCCTGCTGCCACATTCTTTTTCATTATAGTCTAGCTTCTTGAATTATTTGCTTAGCATCAGATTGAATCAATAAGGATAAAAGATGTCAACTGCAAACACAAGTAAAAAGAAATCATTGACAAATTCGATCTTTTCTCCATTTATCATGATTTTGCTAATTGATGTAGTTATGTGAATTTTTATGTTGATGTATATGTGATTCACCCTAAAGGTTACAGTCTTTGATAGTCTTCAGCAAGTGCTTCAAGTTCTTTTCACTTTCCAAAAGCAAGGTTATGTCATCTGTGTAAAGATGGATGCCTAAATAAATGGAGGAGGATCCTCCAATGATATAATTATTTAGCATTCAGTTGCTAATTGAAAGGTTGACTGTTCAAATCCATCATCTACTACTTTGGGAAAGATGAGACAGTCTTTCCAAAGGTTTACAGCCTTGGAAATCCTATGAAGGCTATTTGACTCTGTCTTGTAAGATCAGTATGAGTTATAATAGACTTCAGCGGTTTTTTAGTTTTTTAATAGTAAGGGAGTTCTGGTGGCCTATTGGCGAGAAGCTGCACTGAAATCCCAAAGGCACATGGTTCAAATCCACCAGCTGCTCATGGGAGAAGGATGGGAAATCTCCTCCCATATGATTAATTGCCTCTGAAAACCTGCTGGATGGTCAGCTATGGGTCAGCTCTGATTTGACTAAACACAACAACAGCAAGTGCTGTGGTACAGTTATTAAAGTATTAAGCTGCTAACCAAAATGTCAGTAATTTGTTTGTAAATTGTATGGGCAATTCTTTTCTGTCCAATAGAGTCACTATGTTCTTGTTCTAACTACCCTGGATTGTTGAGATAGCAAGATGGTGGACTTCCACCAGAGCACCTTGAATCATTACAAGTTGGAATAAATTCTGTGCAATGGAGTTCTAGTGTATTTTATTTTATATTGGTTCGTATACAAAATTCATATTCACTATGCTTTATTCATATACTATTGTTTCACATATTTTTTACATTTACATTTTATTTCCTGTGATCATTCCCATATAATGTGTCTTATAAAATCAATCACTATTAGTTGTTGTTGTTGTTGTTATGTGCCTTTGAGTCACTTGCGACTCACAGTGACCCTATGTGCAAGAGCCCTAAACACCTTTCTATCCTGTGCCAACCTAGCCATCTAAAACACACTCATTCCCACCACTCCACTCACAGAATCGATCCATCTCATCAAGGGTCTTCCTCTCCTGTGCCGTCCATCCACTCTCCCAAACATGATGTCCCTCTCCAAGGACCAGTCCCTCCTTGCACATGTCCAAAGTATGTCAGACGAAGCTTCAAAATCCTTGACTCCAAAGAGCACTCCGGCTTCACCTTCTCCAGGGCAAACCTATTTGTTCTCCTAGTAGTCCATGGTATATTCAACAATCTTCTCCAGCACCACAGCTGTCCAACTCTCCGATGCATAGCACGTAATTTCGAAGACTATTAGACTTTAGTCTCCAGCCTGACTTCATTGCTCTTCAGTACTCTTGAGAGGTACCTCACAGCTGACTTTCCCTATGCAATTCGTCTCTTGATTGCCTGGCTGCTGTTACCAAGAGTATTGACTGTGGAACCAAGCAAACTAAAACTACTAACTATCTCAATCTCTTCGCCATCCATACTCATGCTGCCAAATGGCCCAGAGGTGAGAATCTTTGTTTTCTTGATGTTGAGCTTCAATCCATGTAGGAGGCTGCAGTCCTTGACCTTCTGCAGCAAACACTTCAGGTCCTCCTCAGTTTCAGCAATCAGGGTTGTGTTACCTGCATAATGCTATTAGTATATGCCTATTATTTCCCAGTCATTTCAGATCCCCACTAAATCTTTCCTAATTCCTTCACTCTCTCTCTCCACCCACCACTCTGTGACTCAGTGATGTCCACCCCTCTTCAGTCCCCACACTCCCTCCCCTCCCCTCTTTGGACATTTATACGCATCTCACCAGTTGCAGTTGTTGTTGACTGCCTTCGAGCTGAACACAACTCATAGCGACCTTATGAACAAAAGGCCTGAAGCCTTTCTATAACTATCGACATTTATCAAAGTTCATAGAGTTTCCAGAGTAATGGTGTTTAGGAAGTGGATGCCACCCCTGCTTCCAATCCTATCTAGGATCCCTGCCTTCAGTCCCCACACCCCCTGCCTTCTTTGGACATTTATACCCATCTCACTAGTTACGCTCCTATTTTTACAGTAATATGCAGTATGTCATTGGGTCATTGGGTTTTTTAAAGTATTGGTTAAGTTGTGGAGGAATCAGAATTCTAATATACGACTGGTGAAAATTCAAAATAATCCAATTTCTCTAGAAAGCTCATTGATTGTGCCAAGAAATCTGGAAGAAAACTACCTGGACAACTGACTGGAAGAGATCTATAAATATTCTCATTCCAAAAAATGTGGTCCAAGACTGTGGAAATTATCAAACAACACAACTAATATCACACACACAAGCAAGATTCTGTTGCAGATTATCTAAAAAAAAAGACTGGAACAATACATCATCAGAGAACTATCAGATGTACAAACTGGGTGTAGAAGAGTTTGTGGCACTAGGGACATTATAGTCAACATTAAATGGATCTTAGCTGAAAGGAATTGGCAGATACAGAGGAATTTAAAGAAATAACATATGAGCAAGAGCCTATGGTGATGAAGGAAGAAGTTCAAGCTGCTTTGAAGGAAATA
>NW_006400009.1:48357-56958 GCF_000299155.1 Elephantulus edwardii
TTGTGCATAGGGTCACTATGAGTCGCAAACGACTCGACGGCACATAACAACAACAACAACAGCTGAAAGCAGAGAGTACCAGAGGAATGTCTATCTGTGTTTCATTGACTACGCAAAAAGACTTTTGATTGCATGGATCACAACAAATTGTGGCTAACCTTGAGAAGAATGGGAATCCCAGAATACTTAATTATGCTCATGCAAAACCTATACTTGGACCAGCTAGTAAGAATGGAGCAAAAAAACACTGTATTGTTCAAAGTAAAGAAAAATGTACATCAAGGATGCTTCCAATTTCCATACTTTTTCAATCTATCTGTGGGACAGATCATTCAGAAGGCTGGGCTTTATCAGGGAGGAATGTGGCATCATGAATGGAGGAAGACTCATCAACAACCTGCCTTACACAGATGACACAACCTTGCTTGTCGAAACTGAGGAAGACCTAAGTGAGACATTTGCTGTAGAAGGTCAAGGACTGCAGTCTTCAATATGGATTGAGGCTCAACATTAAGAAAAGAAAGATTCTCTCTCACCACTGGACCAATTGGCACCATCATGATAGACGGAGAAGAAATTGAGATTGTTAAGAATTTTAGCTTGCTTAGTTCCACAATCAACATTCTTGGCATCAGTAGTGAGGAAATATGAAACCAAAGTGTTTTAGGAAAATCCGCTGCCAGAGAGGTCACCAGTTTGCTGAAAAGCAATGATGTCAGTCTAGAGACTAAGGTGTGCCTGATCCAAGCTATGGTCGTCTGTTAAATGTATTCACTGTCCAGCTCTTAGATACATAGCATGTGATCAGAAAAGCCATCAACTGAATAAGACACACCTTAATCCTCAAAGTGACATTATTACTCCTCAATAATTTGGAGAGGTCCCTAACTGCAGACTTTCCTAATGCAATGTCACTCTTTATTTCCTGACTGCTGATAAAAAGGGTATTAATTGTGGATCTAAGCAAAACAATTTTAATCTGAGACAGACAGAGAGAGAGAGAGAGAGAGAGAGAGAGGAGGGCCTGTAGAATCCTGTAAACTTTTGTTATGAGACCCTTGTCGCTGGTAGGCAGTTTGACGCTTCCCTCAAAAGCTGAACATAGAAATTCCAAACCACCCAGCTATTATACTACTTGGAATATACCTTGAGAAAATGAGAACTCAGGCACAAATGCAGACTTGTATATAATGTTCATAGCATCATTATTTACTATCACAAGAACATGGAAACAGTCCAGATGTCCAACCACAATCAAATGGATTGATAAATTATGGCATATTCACACAATGGAATACTACGCAGCACCCAGGAGCAATGATTTTCTTAATTATTACCTAACTTGGGAGGGACTGGAGAGCATTTTGCTGAGTGAATTAACTCAGTCCCACATGGACAAATACTTTATAAAACCATTATTATAGAATGAGTACGAGGATTCGAGGGAAGAGGGCTGGAAGTAGAGGGATGAGGATGTGCTGGGAGGGGAGATTAAAAAAAATATTAGATAAATTATGTATACTGCATTGAAACAGATGAGGTAGAGAACAGTTTAAAAGCAATATATTATTGGGTATTATGGTTATGACAAGAGTCCAGAATGAAGGTTGCACAGTGGAGGTGGAGTGAACTGGGGGAAGGGGCAGGATTTTATATCAATGAAGGAATTTTACTTTTCAAAGAGAATAGCCAACTGGGGGAGAGGGGAGGGCAGGGCAAAAAATTCAACAATGGAAATCCAAAATCTCTGTAAATGTTCATTAAAATTAATAAATTTTTTAAAAAACAAAAACCCAATAAAACCCACAACATAAAAAATATTAATAATTAAGTTTATTCATGAACTTTAAAAAAATTAAAAGCTTCAAATATTTGTACATTAACAAAGTTGTGCGCTGCTCAAGGGAGGGTAAGCTTTAGAAACTGGAACTGTTAATTCGCCGCCATTTGGACTCAGTACTTGAGAGGACAGGAGGACCGAGCCTCTGAGCACTGTGCGTGTCCCACCCGCAGCTCACAAGCTTGGCCGACGCGGGCGTGCAAACTCACCGCCTGCATCCACCAGGCATGCACACGCCACGAGGCCGCAGGACGGCGCTTGCGCGCCGGCCCCGAACCCGGGCCATTCGAGTGGCCGGGGCGCGTGGAGACAAGCGGGAGGGAGCGGGGCCACGCAGAGGCGGCGAGGCGGGAGTGGGTGACCCGCCCTCCGCCCACCTTTTGCCATGGTCGGCGGTGCCTAGGTGCGCGCGCCGCGCTCTGTCAGCGCTCTTCACACCCCGCCGAGTGAGCGGAGCGAGCTGCAGCGCTCGCCTGGGGGCAGCCAACCCTGAGGACGCGCACTGGCACCCAGCCCCTTCTACGCAGAAAGGTAGATTTTCCCTGCCCGGATCGTGAGTGGGCCTGGAGGGGTTGCGTCCGGCCTCGTCCACGGGGAAGCCCCTGAACGTGGTAGCCACGTCCCAACCTGGGTGGTGTTTGGGTCGGGTTGTGATGTGGAGAGGGGAAGACCTGGAAAACATGATTTCTCCAAGATTGTCAGAGGGTCGCTCGGGTTTGGTGGCGAACTTGCGCCCGGCGGATCTGTCCTCCTAATGATCCCTTTGGAGGAGCACTGCCACCCTGGTCCCCTGGCCAAGGACAGGTGTTTGGTAGCAGAGAATTTGAGATGCTAAGAATTTGAGTCACTGGGTTTTCAACCCAGATTAATGGTACGAGGTTAGCAGAGTTCCTTTTGTTCACTCTGGGGTATAATATTTATCTTAACATCTTCTCTTAAACTTGGGTTTGATGATGTGTTTAATCTTTCTAATTGCATAATACGAAGTGATTATTGATATACGAACTCACTTTTTTACGATTACTTGAACTATCCCTGAATATAGTGCAAGATGGTTTAGCTTTGCCGCTTAGGAGCTAACAGGGTCGCTCCTTTCCAGGGAGTTGAGAGCAAGGTGTGCTTATGTTGTCTTTGTCTCTTAAACTTTTCCCAGAATAGGAAGCTCGAAGATAATTTATAATTTCGTTTCTCTCAACGAAATTATTCTTGAATCTTTTGCACTCATGATTAGATCCCTTAGAGACTCCCTCTGCCCCCCCCCTTTGCCCCCTATTCAGAAGGCTTGTTTTGTGACTCTGTATGGAAAGAGAGGTTGGGAAGATTTGAAGAGGAAGGCGACTGCCAGAGGGACTGTGATTTACGACATTATTCACTTTTGTGTTCTGTGCAACCTTCTCCTGGCATAGCAAAAGATATTTTGAGGCTACATAGTGTTTTGAAAATTTAAGCATAATTTTATTTATTTAAGAGCAAATATTCCTGTTTCTAAGATTTAATGGGTTTTGTAAAAAAAAAGTGAACCATGGATACACACACACACACACACACACACACACACACTCTCTCTCTCAAACTCACTCTAGTTCTATAGGAAACCTTTTGAGGGGGGGGGAAATCGATGAATAAATGATAAAATGTTAGAAGAAGGCTTTAGGAAAGACTTTTCTGACATACATGCCCATTATCTTTTGTCTGATGTTTATAGTTGTTTTAAAGAATGTGAAGCCTTAACTGTAATTTTATTTATCTTTTTACTAAAAAGGGACCTTTGAGGTCACGTAGGCCACACTCGTTTCTGCCTTCTTGTCCGGGCTGTGCCTGCCTTGTTACTGCACTCGTGACAGGCCTTCCAGCCCCCTTAGCAAAGACTATTGCATGTGGCAGTAATCTGATTTCTCAACGTGCTGTATTAGTGAGTAACCTTAGTAGAGGATGTTTTGTCATTAATTCTGCTCCTGTTTATCTTTTTGCTTCTATCCAATTTGTCCATCATTTTGAGATGGTTTTGAGTCTTCATTCTGTTATGGTTTTGTGTCTACCTAGTCTTTCTAATGTAAGAGTTGGAAAGTGATATATCTGCTTTACCAGTCTGAAAAAAAACCTGGTGATGATTAAGAAAGAAACGTTCCTTATAATGCAGTTAACTGGTTGACATTGGATGTTCAGTATTTTAGATAGTCTGTCTTTTATCTTACACTCATAAATATTTTGAGAGATTTTTAAAAGATCATTTTAGAGAATATTGTGGTGTTATGTGCTGTCAAATCGCTTGCAACTCATAGCACTAAACCCTGCTCTATCCTGTGTTAATCTTGTCTCTGACATACTTACCCCCCATTACCCCAGCCCCTGTATCTGGCCATCTCATTGAGAGTCTTCCTCTCTGCCCTCTGAAGCAGGACATCCCTCTCTAAGGACTAGGTCCTTCCTTGCAACATGTCCACAGTATGTCAGACAAAGCCTCAGAATCTTTTCCTCAAAGATGCAGCTTGATCTCGCTCTCTCTAGGACAAACCTGTTTGTTCTCCTAGCTGCCCATGGTATATTCAATACTCTTCTCCAACACCACAGCTCAAAGGCATCAATTCTGCTTCTGTCATCCCTAGTCATTGTCCAGCTTTCTGATGCGTAGCAAGTGATTGCAAAGACCATGGCCTGGATAAGGCTCACCTTATTCTCCAGACTGACATCATTGCTCTTCAGTACTTTGGAGAAGTCTCTGACAGCAAACTTTCCCACAGCAATTTGTCTTTTAATTTTCTGGTTGCTGATACCAAGAGTGTTGATTGTGGAGCCAAGCAAACTAAAGCTGTTAACAATCTCAGTCTCTTCACCATCTATCATGATGCTGCCAATGGGCCCAGTTGTGAGAATCTTTGTTTCTTGATGTTGAGCTTCAATCCATATTGAAGGCTTCAGTCGTTGACCTTCTGCAGCAAGCCAAGCGCTGCATAATGCAGATTGTTAATGAGTCTTCTTCCAATCCTGATGCCACTTTCTCCTTATAGAGCTCAGCTTCTCAGATAATTTGTTCAGAGTATACATTAAAAAAGTATGGAGATAGGACACATCCACAGCATACACCCTTCCCAGTTTAGAACTATGCAGTGTTTCCTTGCTCTGTTCTTACAGCTGCCTCCTGGTCCTATTATAGGTTTTGCATAAGCATAATCAAGCATTCAGGAATTCCCATTCTTCTCAGAGTTAGCCACAGTTTGTTGTGATCCACACAGTCAAATATCTTTGCATAGTCAATGAAACACTAATAGACATTCCTCTGGTATGCCCTATTTTTCGGCTAAGATCCATCTAACATTAACCATAATATCCGTAGTACCACAAAATTAGTAAATATAAAAAAATATGAAAAAAGGAAATTTAGGATAGTGACTCTAACTTTTAGTATCATCACATTCTTTCCTAAAGTCTCATATGCAGTATCCAACTAGTTTTTCTGTACCTTATTATGGAAACATGAGATATCACTAGTATCTTGAAGTCACTTTGATAACCTTGGGACAATTCCAACTCATTTGTTGTTGTTGTTGTTAGTTGCCATCAAGTCGGCTACCACTCATAGCATCCTCATGAACCGTGGATCTGAACCTTACCCTATTCTGTGTTATCCTTATCATCTCTGACACACTTGAACTATCATTATAGTCACTGTGCAGTCCATCTCAATGAGGGTTTTCCTCTCTGTCTCTGGTCCTCGACCTACCACTCCATGTATGATGTCCTTTTCCAAGGATAGGCCCTTCCTAACAACATACCCAAAATATGTAAGACGAAGCTTCACCATCCTTGCCTCCAAGAAGTGCCCTGGCTACACTTTATCCAAGACATATTTGTTTATTCTCTTGGCAGTTCATGGAAATTCAGTACTCCAACACCACAACTCAGAAGCATTTTTCTGTCATCATTAGTCATTGCCTACCTTCAGATAGGGAGCATCTAAGGATACCTTTGGAAGGGCCTTAACAGTACATTTTCCCAGTGCAGTACATCATTTGATTTTTTGACTGCTGTTGCTAAGAATGTTTATTGTGGATCCAAGCAAGATTAAATCATTAACAGCTTCAATCTTCTCTCCATATATCATGATGTTGCTTGTTGGCTCAGTGGTGTTTTCTTGAGTTTTTTTTCTTGATGTTTGCATGTATTCCATATTGAAGCTTGTAATCTTTGGTTGTATGCAGCAAGTGTATCAAGTTCTCTTCAGTTTCAGCAAGCAAGGTTACATCATCTGCATACAAAGGTTGTTGATGAGTCTTCCTCCAATCATATTGTCACACACTTCTTCATAAAAAATTCAGCCTCTTGAATTATTTGTTTGGCATATAGCTTGAATATGTATAGAGAAATGATACAGCCTTGCCACACACCTTTCTTGATTTAAAACCATGTACTGTTTGCTTCCATTCAAAAGATAACTTCGTGGTCTAGGTATAGGTTTTACATGAGCACAATTAAGTGTTCTAGGATTTCCATTCTTCTTAATGTTAGCAAAATGCATTGGGGAAGTCTGCTATCAGGGATCTCTCCAGATTGTTGAGGAGCAATGATCTCAGTATAGAGACTAAGGTGCTCCTGATCCAGGCCATGGTATTTGCAGTTCCATGTTATGCATCAGATAGCTAGACAGTGACTATAAGGGTGACAGAAAAAGTGATACCTTTGAGTTGTGGGGCTGAAGAAGAGTATTGTGCATACCATTTATCGCCAGGAGAACAAATAGGTTTGTCTTGGTGAGAGTGAAATCAACTTATTCTCTGGAAGCAAGGATTTTGAAGCTCCATCTCACATACTTTGAACACATGGCCAGGAGGGACCAGTCTTTGGAAAAAGACATCATGCTTGGAAGAGTGGATGGACAGCTGAGGAGAGGAAGACCCCAGATGAGATGAATTGACACAATAACTGGGTCAATGGGATTAGGTTTATCAGTGAGACTGGCTCAGGAGAGGGCAGAGTTCAGAGCTGTTATACATAGCGTCACTATGAGTCACAGGCTACTCGACAGTATATTACAACACAACATTAGCAATAACATTTTGTTATCCACACAGTCACATACCTTTCCATAGTCAATAAAACACAAATAAACATCCTTCTGATATTCTCTGCTTTCAGCCAGAATCCATCTGACTCCAGAAGCGATATCTCTGGTGCCACAGCCTTGTCTAAATCCAGGTTGAGTTTCTGGCAGTTCTCTGTTGAAGTACTGTTCAGACATATTTTGGATCATCTTCAGCAAGATTTTGCTTACATGTGATAGTAATGACATTTTTCAATAATTTCCACATTCTGGTGGATCATTATTTTGAGGAATGGGAACAAATGTGGATCTCTTCTAGTCAGTTGTCCAGGTAGCTGTCTTTCAAATTTCTTAGCATAAACCGGTGAACACGTCCAGGTCTGCATGTGTTTGCTGAGATACTTCACGTGGTACCCCATCAATTCCTGGGGCTTTATGTTTTTCCAATCCATTCATCTTCTTCAATCACCCTTTGTCCCTGATATGCTATCTCTGGAATCTTCTGGTACCCAGTCAGACAGTTCTTAGTACAGTAAGTCTTGTGTGGAGTACCTCCATCTTTTGATTGTTTCTACATCATTCAAGATTTTACCCGTAGACTCCTTCAGTATATCTCCTTCACTTCAGGCTTGAATTTGTTTTTCGTTTTTTTTTTTTCAGTTTAAGAAATGTCAAGGGAGTTCTTCCTATTTTATTTCCTAACACTTTTTGCACATTTTGTTATTCTTTGTTTGTCTTCTCATGCTACTCTTAGAAATCTCCTGTTTTACTTTTTACTTTGCCATTTCCCCCTCCCCCGCCCCCCCGCCATTATTTTGGCATCTCAACATTCGAGTGCACTTTTCAGTCTCTTCTGGTATCTGTTTTTGTCTTTTTTTTTTCCTCTCCTGTCTTTACAATGACATTTTGCTTTCTCTCTGGTTGTTGTGGTTATTGTTATGTGCCTTTGTGTCGAGTAGGACTCTGTGAACAGCAGCTCACACCACGAGCCCATTGCTTAAGTCACTGTGTCGGTCCACGTGGTTTAAAGTCATCTTCTCCTTCGCTGGCCCTCCTCCTTCCTGATCATGATTTTCTTTTCCAAGGAGTAGCCTCTCCTAGCAACATGCCCCAAGTACTTGAGATCCAGGTTTGATATCTTTGCCCCCAAGGAGTATCTGGCTTCACTTTGTGCAAGATGTATCTGTTTGTTCTTTGGCCGTCCATAGGATATTCAGTACTTCTTTGCAACACCACAGCTCCAAAGGCATCAATTCTTCTGCCATCCTTATGCATCGTCCAGCTCTCAGACGCATAGCAAGTCATTAAAAAGACAATGGTCTGTATCAGGCGCACATTAGTTTTCAAACTGACATGATTGTTCCTCAGCAATTTAGAAAGATCCCTAATCTGTCCAGTGCAGTATGTCTCCTGATCTCCTGACTGCTGGTACCAAAGGTTTTGATTATAGATCCAAGTAAGATAAAATCATTGACTTTTTCAGTCTTTTCTGCATCCATTATGATATTGCTAATCAATTCAGTGGTGAGGACTTTTGTCTCCCTGATGTTGAGATACAATCCATATTGAAGGCTGTAATCTTTAATCTTCTGCAGTAAGTGTTTCAAGTCCTCACTTGCAGCAAGCAAAGGTATATCATCTGCATAGCACGGGTTATTGATGAGTCTTCAACCAATCCTGATCCCCCCATTTCTTCTCTGTAAAATCCAGGTTCTCAAATTAT
>NW_006400009.1:58562-66604 GCF_000299155.1 Elephantulus edwardii
ACAAAGCAAAATATTACAATGAAATGTGCGAGGAGCTAGAGTCGGAAAATCAAAAGGGCAGAACTTGTTCAGCATTTCTTAAGCTCAAGGAACTGAAGAACATACAGAATAGGTATGGAAAAAGAATACAACCTGGTAAACACTTTCCTTGATTTTATACCATGCAGTGACCCCTTGATCTGTTTGGACCACAGCTTCTTAGACGTTTCACATGAGCATAATTAAGTGCTCTGGGATTCCTATTCTTCTCAGTGTTAGCTTGTTACGATCCACACAGTCAAATGCTTCTGTATACTCAGTAAAACCCAAATAGGCGTTATTCTGCTATCCTTAGGCTGGATCCATGTGACATCAGAGTAAACAGATTCTTTCTGTTAGGTGCTGCCAAACTGACGACAACTCAGAGCCGCTCTATTAACAACAGATCTGGAACTTGCTTTATTCCGTACCATCCTCACAATCTGTGGTATTCAAGCCCATTGTTACAGTCACTGTGTCAAGCTCTTCTTGAGAGTCGTTCTCACTTTCAGTGACCCCTCTACTTTTTCTAACGTGATGTAATTTTTCAAAAAAACTGGGCCTTCCTCACAGCATGCCAAAACCTGTGAGACAAAGTTTCACCGTCTTTGTCTGTAAGGAACATCCTCATTGTACTTCCTCCATGACATACCTGTTTGGGTTTTTTTGGTGGGTTTTTTTTTTTTTTTCAATCTATGGGATTTTCGATACTCTTCACGACCACCACAGTTCAAAAGCATTTCTTCGTTGATCTTCCTTATTCATTGCTCAACGCATAGGGAGCAATTTAAAACATTATATCTTGAATCAGGCACACCTGTCCTTAAACTGATATCTTCACTCTTCAGCACTTAAAGAGGTCCTCGACAAAAGGTTTTCCCAGCACAACCTTTCTTCCCCACCCCCCCTTTCTTTTTCTCTCCTAACTGCTGTTTCCTTGGATGTTGACTGTGGATACAAGTAAAATGAAATCCTTGACTACATCAGCCTTTTCTCCATTTATCACAGTGTTGCCTTTTAGCCAAGTATTAAAAAGTTTTCATTTCTTGATGTTGAGACTTGATCCTTATTGAAGACTGTGGTCTTTGATCTTTAAATTTTATTCACATTTTGTCAGCAAGGTTGTGTCATGACCGCCACAGCTTTCTTCCTGGGTGGTTGGTAGGTTCAAACTACCAATCTTCCAGTTAGAAGCCAAGAACTTAATTACTATAGTGCCATAGCAAACAAAGGACAAAAGTCTCTTTCTTTGTCTTCTACTGACCCTTAAACTTAGTTAAGTGATTCTAGTATAGCAATCAAGTCCTTCAGCAAGCAGGGGAGTAATTCCCCTGATTCTGAAACCTCCAGTGAATTGATCTAAATAGGTACTTGAACACCATCTTCTTATGGGTTAGGTCTTCTATATTGACGACATGTTTATCACATTACCCTTACCTAATTACTTCAGTATTCTTGAATATTGTTGTTCTTGTTATTGGGTGCTATCGAGTCAGCTGAATCCTGTCCTATCCTGTGTCATCCTCATCATCTTTGATATACTTGAGCTCATTGCTGCAGTCACCGTATCAATCCCCCTTGTTGAAATCTTCAAACATTTAAAATAGCCAAAATTTTGTAACTTGGTGGAAAAGTTTCTATTATGGTTCTTGTTTAGTGCCATCAAGTTTAGCACAACTCATAGTGACCCTATGAGTGACAGATCTGAACAACCCTATTCTATCCTGTGCCACCCTCCCAATATTTGACACCCTGGAGCCCATCGCTGTAGTACTGTGCCAGTCCATCTGGTTGAGGGTCTTCTTCACATTTTCAGTGTCTCCACCTTTCCAACATGATGTCGCTGTCCAAGGAATAGCCTCTCCCAGCAGCATGCCCAAAGTATGCAAGATGAAGCTTCCCGATTGTTGCCTCCAAGGAGCACTCTGGTTTCACCTACTCCAAGATATAACTTGGGGATATGTAAACTAACATTGGTGCTTTTTTGCACAATTGTGGTTTATTTAATAACAGAACAACCAACAGTAAGGAAATCAAACTTCCTATGTTGAGCCCAAGTATATTCTTTCCATCTGTCCCAACGCTTTACTTGTAAAGTTAGGATCCAGCAGGAAATTGAGGGCTCGCAAAATGGTAGACTGTAGAGAATCAAAAGAAGTTTTTAGTGGATTGATAGCTTGCTTTCTTCAGCCGCTCTGTGTAATTGAGTAGTAGCATTTATTTTTGCATGGGTGCATACATTTGTTTTGCTTTATGGAATTTATTCATGATGTCAAGGCAATGAAGTTTATCCTGGTGTAGACCTGATAGTATTTCCTTCCATGTTCATCCATAGACCTTGCTTCTAATTCTTTGACAAGTCACCTTACATGAAAGGGGTCAAACCTCAAAGAGTATATAAATGAATTGGTGCCAAATCTGTCAGTAACTCATTGCCTTGGAGTTAGAATAGGCCCACACCTGACCCTTTATTGAGCTTCCAAGGCTGCAAAGCATCATGTCTTTCTCCTGTGGAGATTTGAGCCATCAGAGAGGTGTGATTTTTTTGATTAGCAGCCCAACTCCCTATGGATGAGGCCACCAGAGCTCCCCGATCACTCCCTCCTCATTGCTGACTCATAGCTGATCTTCCTCAGGTTTTCAAAGCTGAAATATTGTGGGCAGGTTGGGATTTTTTTACCAAAAACATATTTTATGTTAGTTGCAGACCAGCCAAACATACGGTATTCATATGAGAACAGTATGTGTTTAATTATTATCGTTGTTGTTGTTAGGTGTTGTTGAGTCGTAGAGGACTCATAGCAACCCTATGAACAAAAGGCCTGGGCACTGTTCGTGCAAGCCATTTCAGAAGTGGATGTGGCTCCTGCTTCCAGGCTTGATTTAGTCAGGAAGCTCCAGCAAACACTGTCCACCATGGGTGCCCATTACCACATTTGGCACATCAGTGTCCCAGTAGTCAGCATCACAGCAACCACGAGTTACCTCTGAACAGCAATGCACAGACCAGTGCTATACCACCTAGAAGAATGTTTGACAGGAAAACAATTTGAACCCAGCCTGAGCGCCGCAGATGAAAATCACCCACCTTTGGCTTGGTAGCATAACTTTCTGTCCATTAGGCCAACGTAGCTCTCTCTATGTCACAGTTGTTACAGCTACAGTAATATTATGTGTTGCTGAATATTAGAACTAAAATGGATTAACATAGCCAAGTCGGGGAAGACCCTCTATGAGGTGGATTGATTCAGTGACTGGGGTAATCGGGATGGATGTGTCAGAGGCAGTGAGATTGGCAAAGGACAGAGCGGAGTTTAGGGCTGTTGTACATAGGGTCGCTATGAGTCGCAAGCGACTCGATGGCACATAAGAACAAAAACAACAACAGTCATTGGCAGATTTGAACTTCCAGAGAGACACCGCTTTTGTGTTAGCAGTACTCCCTACAGACTGTGCCCCCAGAGCTGAGTTACAAACACATATACTAGTCATTGAAAACCTTAATATTTTTTAGAGTAGAACTAGAATTTATTCATACTCAATTGAAAACATTATAACATTTGAAAAATCAAGTGTGTTCATTTGTAAAGAATGAACAAGAGTAATTTGAATAGTACTAGACTTTTCCACATTGTGTAACATGATCCAGCATCAGTTTAAAAAATATTCTTCTGTAATTAATTAAGATGTGACTTAGCAGAGCCTTTTGTCTATTTAGGGAGTTCTTTTGGCACATGCTGTAGGGAATTGCACTACCGACCCAAAGGTGTGCATTTCAACTCTGGAGTCCACCATCTACTCCACAGCAGAAAAATGGACGGTCCCTTCTGGCGCGATTTACAAATTCTGAAAACTCCACCAGCACTGAAGCTGCCCTGGCTCAACAGTAATGAGAGTGACAGTCTAACTTATGTAGTGCTATATATCCTACTCATAAGCAGAACTGAATTTTTATTTATGCATTCTGATGAATCTATTTTTGTGGTATTTTACCAAGATAGGAAGTGAAATCAAATGGATGTTGGTGAGTACCCCATGGGAGCAGTTACTGCATTGCGTTCATTCAGAGTGAGCTATAACTTGGAAGCCTTCTGTAGGTAAGAAAGTTCTGTAGCTTCAAAAGAAAATGATCCTTTTTTTTTTTTTTAATGATCATGTGTATTTAGGCTGGCATGTTTGTGAAAGTTTTAAGATAAGTGAAGATCAAGTTAGCTGACAGGCTAAAATATATGTCACTTAATTTACATAGCTATAAAATTAAACTTTCAGTTTATGATTTGTGGATGAGTTTTATACTCTGACAATTAATGTATAATTAATTATACATTATTATATAATAAGAAAGAGGAAGTTAGGAAAATACTATTTTAAATAAAACTGTTCTTTTCTTAAAATTGCTATTTTAGTACCCCGTTAGTTACTTAGGATGATTCTGCTATTGGTGAATTGATAACAATTATACTATAAATGTTAATAAATTATTCAATGTTCTAAGATACAATATATAGCAAATACTTTTGTTTAGAATGACAAGGCAGTTTTATAACCTGGCATTTGGATATAGTTTTTGTTTCATTTTTGTCTTTACTGCTTTTTTACTAAACAATTATATTAGGGGTAATTAAAAAAAAACCTAGTGAAATTTTAGCTATCCATTTTTTTGTTGTTGTCTAGTAAAACTCTAACAATGAAAATGTCTGAATGTTCTACACTTCTGAGTTTAGAAATCATTGTCTGTCACTGCCTTTCCTGTGCCATAATTTTTCATTTTAGGGAATTAGAATTATATAGATCAAACTCTTTAAAGGTATTATATATTTTGAATTATTAGTAGTCTGCAGATTTATATAGTCTACATTAAATTTCTAGACAAGTTCCATGTTTATAACTCTTTTAATCAAACTAAAATGTATCATAACTTTTTTGTCAGAGCTTTGCATTTCTGTTTTCAAACCTTAAATATGACCTTTGTTCAGTGACCATTATATGTCAGTCCTGCTTCTGGGATCCAACCTTTTGTTATGGCTAAGAATTATTTACATCATACAGTGAATAACAAGACAAAACCTATTTACATATTAAATAAATATTATATTACATTTAAGGGTATGTGTCAATTACAAGACTAAGTTTTCCATAAATATATATATATATATTCTGGTCAATTCCAACTTATAGGATTTCCAAGGTTGTAATCTTTTTGAAAGGTTTATTTTTTCCCCCCTCCTGAGGAACAACTGGTGGTTTTCAACCAACAGCTTTTCACTTAGTAGTCAAGTACTTAATCATTGTTTCACCAGAAATCATCCTTTTAAGGATGAAAGAAATAGTAAACAATCAAAGTAAAATAGGATTCAGAATCATTTTGCCTATCAATTAATTGTATCCTTAAAATTATTTTGGATTTTATGGGGGAAATTAATATAAGATGACAGTATATGCTTGAATCTATCCCAGCCTCAAATTTGTTGAAACTTGGTTTCATCTCAGGCTGAGTATTCCTGGAGATTCATCCTTTCTTTTTTTAAGGTAGAATGCTAATTCCATTGCTATTTTATTTTGGCCAGTGAGGATCAGATGTGTTGTTCACTCAAGAGACTCTTTCCCTGTCATTTGCCTTTTAAAAAAAAATTATAGATTGCCCCCTCCTTCTCCAGCAGAGCATCTGGTGGATTTGTACCGCGTACCTCTGGGATTGTAGTGCAGCGTCTTGCCACTGTGTCATTTGCCTTCTCTAGAGCTCTTGTGTCCTGGGAATAATCTGAAAATTACTACATTTAAATTTTCAATAATTGTTCTTTTGATTTAAATCTTGAAAATGGCCCAGAGAAACTAATTTGGCAGTTTAATATAAACACAAAAATGAAAATATTAATTGAACACTTACTGTGTTCTGTTACTTCTAAGCATTTATATCCTCACAACAACCTTATAGGTACTACTATTATCCCTGCTTTACAGTGGATACAGCTAAGGCTGAGATTAATTTTCCTCAGGTAAGATTTGTCCAGACCTATGCTTTTAATTTTGGTTTATCATCTGCTTACATGCCTAGGAATTCTTAGCACAATTGCAATGTGCTGCTTCTACTTCTGTTTTTGTGAAGGAAATAGGAAGGATATCATACTAACCAGGAATAAATCTAAAACATGCACTGCCTCTTTGGCATTTACTCTTGGAAGCTGCTTCCGAAGCACACACCCTCATCAGATGTCATTTTCTTATTGTTTCACTTCAGACTATCCTGACTTCAATCATAGCATTTACCCAGTTGACTATAAGCTCTTTGGGAACTGATTTACTCTTATTTCTCTCCACTCTAAGCCTATAGCAGTGCTTACATTATAGTGGACATTTCTATTACATAGATCTTCCTGTGTTCTAATGTTACTTTTCTCTACAAACAGAACACAATTATTTGTTGGAAATATGGGAAAGAAAGCAAACAAGTTGTTTTACTGTTTGCAGAATGAAGAGGAACAGTTTATCTGCTGTGAATAAAATTGCCCAGTCTTCACCAGCAGTGAAACAGCCAAAGTTTGGATTCTACTCTTCTCTCAACCCTCTCAACCAGACTCATACGCTCACAGTTCTTCTTGACTGGGGGAGTTTGCCTCACCATGTCGTATTACGCATTTTTCAGTATCTTCCTCTGATAGATCGGGCCCGTGCTTCGTCCGTGTGTAGAAGATGGAATGAAGTTTTTCATATTCCTGACCTTTGGAGAAAGTTTGAATTTGAATTGAACCAGTCCGCTACTTCATACTTCAAGTCGACTCATCCTGATCTCATTCAGCAGATAATTAAAAAGCATGCTGCTCATCTACAGTATGTTAGCTTTAAGGTAAGAAAAAGGATTCAGTAGAAACAGCTTCTCATATTTTGGCCCCACCATTTTTGTATAATTAAATTTTCATGTTGATGAAGTAAATAAAATGTGCCATTTTTTCCAACCATTTCCTTTATTTTCCTTTAGTTATTTGCATAAACTTAGACTTTAGTTTCTTTCCTCTTCATGCTAATTGTCTTGTAATGCTTTCTCTCAAGCAGCAAAACCAGTAAAATGCGCAGACATGGTTCTTCTAGGTATGTTCTATATGTTAGTCAACAGGTGGAATATTCCTATGCCCTGAGATGTTTAGCTAAGAGAATTAAAAGACTGGAAGACTTTTGGAGGATGTTCATATTTCTATTCTGAAGGCTGAATATTGCTATACTGATTGGTTAGATCCCAACATGTTTGTTGAGGCAGACTGATTTAATCACTTAAAACTATCTCTCGACCAGTTTTTGACCAAAAACTGGGCATCATAGCCTAGCCAAGTAGACATATTGAATCATACAAACATTGACAGTTTGGGTCTATGTAAGGTAAACATTTGAAAGTAGAAGTGCTTCTTGTTGCTCTGAGGTACTGTTGAATCAGTTCCAACTTACAGTGACCATATGTGTGGACAGCGTGGTCCTGTCCTGTCACCAGTCATTGTTAGTTTGTAGGCTTGCTTGAGCCCATTGGTGCAACTACTGTAACACTCCATCTCTTTGAGGGTCTTCTTACCCACTGACCCTTCTCCTCTACCAGGCATTAGGTCCTTCTGCAGGAACTAGCCCTTCCAGGTAACCTGACCAAAGTATGTGAGATGAATTCTTGAAATCTTTGCTTTCAAGGAGCATTTCCACTGTACTTCTTCCAATATAGACTTGTTCATTTTTCTGGAAATCGGATATATATGGATAACCAGTCTTTGAAAAATATATTTATCCATTAAGTAGGGGGAAAGACTGCCTCTTTAACAAATGGAGCTGACAGAACAGTGTTGTTGTTGTTGTTGTTGTTTGATGCCGTCGAGTCGTAGATGACTCATAGCTACCCTATGAACGAACAGCCTGAGCACTGTTCGTACATAGAGTTTCTGGAGGCAAGCCATTTTGGAAGTGGATGCCGCTCCTGCTTCCAGGCTTGATTTAGTCGGGAAGCTCCAGCCAACACTGTCCACCATGAAAGAAGACCCATATGTCATATC
>NW_006400009.1:66704-68245 GCF_000299155.1 Elephantulus edwardii
AGCTGGAAAGTAAGTGGGTCAAGGCACTGGGCTAGGGGTGGGGTCAACACTGTAACTAATGCTTAACTCCACAATAAGGGATTTATCTTTCACTGCTCCACAAATTGCTTGTCTGTCAGATACTCCTCTAAATCTGAACATTCAGATTAAGACAGACTAGGAAGAAGGATTGGCCACCCACTTCTGAAATAGCAGGCCTCTGAAAACCCTGTGCACACGTTGCTAGGAGGGACGGGTCCTTGGAGAGGGACATCATGCTTGGGAGGGTGGAGGGACAGCGCAGGAGGGGAAGACCCTCTATGAGATGAATTGATTCGGTGACTGGGGTAATCGGGATGGATGTGTCAGAGGCAGTGAGATTGGCACAGGATAGAGCAGGGTTTAGGGCTGTTGTGCATAGGGTCGCTATGAGTCGCAAACAACTTGACGGCACACAACAACAACAACATACAAAAACTAACTCAGATGTATCAAGGACCTAGGTAAATGATATAAACACTAAAATGATGAAAATCATCAAAGTAAAAATTAGAGCAGACTTAGGCACCCTACTCGTTAACTTAAATAGACTAGCAAAAATAACTGAGAATGTGCAATTATCAGAGGTAAACTAGGTGATTGAAACCTCCTAAAAATTAAATCCTTTTGTGTATCAAAAGACTTCTCCAAAAGAGAATCTACAGACTAGGGAGAAAAAGATTGGACAGTGGCCCATCCACCAGGGCCTCATCTCTAAAATTTAAAGATGACTCCCAGTACCTCATCAAGAAAAAGACAACTCTATTACAGAACGGACAGAGAATATGAAAAGATAATTCACCAAAGAAGTCGTTGTGGTGGCCAAAAAAGTTGAAGAAATGCTCGAGATCTTTAGCTGTTGTTGTTGTTTAATTAAATTAAATATGACTCATAGAGACCCTACGAACAACGAAACTGCACCCAATCCTATCCTGTGCCATCTTCATAATTTCTGATGTACTGAAGCCCATTGCAGCAGTCAGTCATTGTGTCAGTTGGTCAGGCTGAGAGTCTTCTTCTCTTTTGTCAACCCTTGCTTGTGAGATTTTACCCCAGCAACAATAGCAAAGTTCAGCAAGACAGCAGACAACTCTTTGTGGAGAGATTAGAACTCACATACACTGCTGGTGGGAATGTAAAATATTGCAAACTGTGGAAAGCCCTTTTGCTTTTTTAGGAAGTTAGGAAAAGAAATACCATAGGATCGAAGAATCCTACTATAAGGTATGTATCTGAAAGGAACAAGAACTTTGATACAAACTGGCATATGCACTCCTTTATGTATTGCAGTATTATTTATGATGGCAAAGAATTGGGAACAGTCCTTCAGTGGATAAATGACTAAAGAAATTGTGGTATCTTCACAGTGGAGTATTATGTATCGGATAACAGCAAAAGGAGGCGTCTTCCAGGTCAGACCCAGCAAAACCCAGCCAGAGAGGGAGGGCAGGAGGCGTCACTGGGCAAGGTCACCTCAGATAACAGCAAAAGGAGGCGTCTTCCAGGTCAGACCCAGCAAAACC
>NW_006400009.1:71466-86674 GCF_000299155.1 Elephantulus edwardii
TGGTTGGCGCAGGATAGAGCAGGGTTTAGAGCTGTTGTGCATAGGGTCGCTATGAGTCGGAAACGACTCGACGGCACATAACAACAACACAACAAAATAAGATTAGGAATTTGTAAAATAGTGCGCAACAATGATAAATCTAGGAGAAATTATGCTCAGTGACATAGTTATAAACGAACAGCGATTTTATAAAACAACTCTTATGAAAAACTAAGCAAAGTTTACACACAGAATTATATTCTTGGAAGATTGAGAGGGATGAGAAGGGAGAGAGAGATGAATAAAATTTAGTAAGTATATAAAATTAGCAAGTAAGTGGTGAGTAAGTATACAGTGAGGGGTTGATTAGACATTGCAATACATTAATCAGTTGTGATTATTAAAAAGCAAAAAGTGTAACATTACATGTGTTTAAATAATTAAATGCAAAACTGCTTTTTAAACTTTCACTAAGTAAAAATAAAGAAACCAATGCTATATCCAGGCTACTTTCCAGTCTGGGAAGATGAGCAAACTGGCAGGATTCTGCAAAGCTGCGTTTTCTGATTTGGTGTTGAGACTTGGATGTGCCTGTTGCTCACAACTGGGTGCGAGCTGATTGGATTTGGCCTCGTATTTAAAAAGGTATTTGGTCCCTCAGGCCTGTGGCCCTTGTTCCTGCTTTTTGTGGAGCTCCTGAATATAGTAGGCATCCAATTCCAAAACAGCTTGTCTCTGAAACTCTATGAACTTAGAGAAAAGATGAAAGTTTCATCTTCAAGACTTTCGTTACAGCAACAACATGCTATATCTGGTATGCTCCAATATCAGTTCTTTGTATTACTTTTTCATAATCCAGCTTGTTATTAGGTTCCCTCAAGCCAACCATGACTCATAGTAGTCCTGTGAACACAGATCAAAACTTTCCTCTATCCTGCATTTTTCCCATGACCTCTGCCATGTTCCATCCCATTAATCCATCTTCTCAAGGGTCTTTCTTTTGCTGATCTTCACCTTTACCAGCATGATGTATTTTTCCAAGGATTGGCCCCTCCTGATAGTGTGTTGAAAGTATGTGAGACAGAATTTCACCATCTTTGATGCCTCCAAGACAGATTATTTTTTTGGTCTACTTTTGGCAGTCTGAGTATTGTATTCAATACTCTCTGCCCACTCCACAGTTCAAAGGTATCTATCTTTATTCACTGTCCAGCAAAATAGTTGAAGATGCCATGACTTTTCCCATACAAGACAATGGGGAGAGTGCCAAAAAATTAGAAAGACAACTACCTAGCCAACTGACTGGAAATGATTTATAGTTATTTTCAGTCAAAAATAGGTGATCCAGCAGAATGCAGAATTATCAAATCTTGTATCTAATATCGCATGCAAGGAAATTCTTGTTTACAATTATCCAAAAATGGCTGAGAGTACAGATATGGAACCCCCAGAAATTCAAGATAGCCATGCCAAGGAAGAAATCATTGCTGGTGTAAGATTTTATCTGAAAGTAGAGAATACCAGAAAGATGTTTGCTTGTGTTTTGTTAACTATGCAAAGGTGTTCACAATTTTATGGATCCTAATAAATTACAGATACTATTGAAAAGAAGGGAAAGCCCAGACCATTACTGTGCTTCTTGGAAACCTATTCATAGACCAAAAAAGAATTGTCTGGACAGAACATGTGTTTTTAAAAAACAAATGCATGAGATAATTGAAAATATTATGGCTTGGGTCAAGCACACCTCATTCCTTAGAGTGCTGTCTTTGGTTTGTAAGACTTTCAAGAGGTCTTTTTTTTAAATTTTATTAATTTTAATGAACATTTACAGAGATTTGGGGTTTTCATTCATTCATTGTTGCACTATTTTCTCTACCCTCCTCCCCAGTTCATTCTTCTCCCCCCACCTTGAAAGTCTGTTTTAATTGTCCAATTGTTAATATTTCTAGCCTTAAGCTTAAAAGATTATAATGGTCAAAATTATTTGTTATACATTTGTTTAAATTTTTCCCTCTTTTAACAACTGGAATCTAGAGGGAAGACAAAAGACCAGAGAATGGCCAAAATTATTGGGGTAGCTATTGCTGCCAGTTTAGGGCCTGTGTCAGGAAAAGGAAGTGTTACTCAAGAGGTCTTTTGAATCAACTTTTTTCCCCAGTGCAATATGCCATTTGATTTCTTGACTCTGCTTCCATGGATAGTGATCATGGTTCTAAGTAAAATTAATTCCTTAACAAGTTCAAGCTTTTCTCTGTCCATTAATTGTTATCCTCTCTATTTCTGATTATGTAATCCAAGACACTTAGTATAAAGAAAAAAATATAAATTTATTGCTTGAAGGAGTATATGAAATTGTGCAGCTGATTTTTGTTAAGTCATTATGTTGCTAGTAAGTTTCTGACTAAATACGTTTGAGGAATTATTTAAGTTTTGAAATTGTCTTTATAGGTTGATAGTAGTACTGAGTCAGCAGAAGCTGCCTGTGATATACTTTCTCAGCTGATAAATTGTTCTATCCGGACACTAGGACTGATTTCAACAGCTAAACCAAGTTTTATGAATATGTCAAAGGTAAGTATTTTGTGCTACTTTGTGAAGTAGACTGACTTATTAAATATTACCACACTAGGTAAAGGGATTCTCTTCCTTGACAGACCATATGCTATTTATATTAAAAATATTTTTAAATTTATTTATTTTTTATTATTAATTTTTTTTAAAGTTTTATCAATTTTAATGAACATTTACAGAGATTTTAGATTTCCATTCATTCATTGTTGCACTTTTCTCCCTGCCCAGCTCTCCCCACCAGTTCACATCTCTCTTAGAAAAGTAAAAGAAAAATTCTTTCTTTGGTATACAATCCCGCCACACTCCTCCCACCACCCCAAATATACTCCACTATGCAACCTTAATTCTGGACTCTTGTGATAACCATAATACACTATTGCTTTTAAATTATTATTTTTAAAGCAGAAAAATATTTTTTCCAGTTTTTCTGCCATTGTCTTTAATTTCTCCCCTTTTAAATCTCTCTCAGAAAACTGTGAGGAACATTTTTAATACCAGATACAAAAGAAACATATTTTTTAAACAAAGTTTACTGGCACTTATGCCATAATGGTTACCTATGGTGGACAGTGTTCGGTGGAGCTCCCAGACTAAGACAGGCTTGGAAGCAAGAGTGGTATCTACGTTCTAAACAGCATGCCTTTGGAAACTCTATGAACATAAGAAAAACAACAACAGTTACAAAACAGGGTTCGAATCTTTTGTTCATAGGGTCACAATGAGTTGTACTAGATAGCAACAACAATAACTTGTTAAATTTTTTTTCCTTATATATATCATATACTTTTAAAAGTTAGTGTTTTTACAGTATCTAAATGCTAAGACACAATTTAGATGTACCGTTAAAATTTTCAGGTACCAATTTTCCTCTTAATTTTGAATATCAAGAAAGTAGGGGCAGCAGTGGGTACTTTTTCTTATCATTTTATAGCCTCACTTTTGGAGCTGAGTGACATAATATTTAATTAAATGAGTTACACAAATAAAGACTATTGTACTAGAGTAGAAATTCCAAGATAACAGTAACTCAAAAAAACATAATTAATTAAAGTTTCTCTCTCTTACGCTGAAGAACTCCCAGGAGCTCTGCGGACATAGTACCCAGGCAATAGCGCTGCAGTTCGCTGGCAGTTCTAATCCTGCAGCAGCTCCATGAGAGAAGATAGACAGTCTTCTTCCTTGCATTCACAGCTTCCAAACACCCACTGGAAGATCAGCTATCGTCAGTTCCAATTCAACAACAATGAGTTTTTTGAGTCAAAGAAGTCTGCACATGATAAGGTCTTGGCATGGAAGTTGTCAGGAACCCAGGCTCCTTCCAGCGACTGTGCTGTTTCCAAGATGTTTTCATTTCATTGTCCAACGTGACCTTGAGCTCCAGCCATCATGTTCTGGAGAGCTGAATAGAGAAAATGAGGAAGAAGGTTGTGCCTTTTCCTTTTTCGGGAGACCACCAGCTGCTCCGCGGGAGAAAGACGGTCATTCTCCTCCTGCACGATTGACTGGCTCTGAAAACCACTGGTGGGTCAGCTGTGGGTCAGTTCTGACTCGAAGGTACACAACAACAACAACTCACAAGGACCCCTTAATGTTTCTCATTGACCAAGGCTCAATTCCATGGCCACCCCAGATTTCAAGAAAGCTGGGAAAGCCTTTTATTGGATCAAGAAATGCCAAGCTATGCAGACATGATGAACAATTGTCAAGAAGTGGTTATCACTCTCAGCCACAGGAACTAGGAAATGTTTTCTCTTGGTTCTGACTCAACTTGAATGGCACATCAAAAAAAGGAAAAAAAAAGACCTTCCTTGACCACTTTTGCTAAAACAGCACCCTCTACCCCAAGTTATACTCTATTTTTATATTTTTTGCCCTCTTTAAATTATAAATTAATATTGAAATGACCAATTTATTTATATATTTAGCATGTTTACTGCTTTTTGTTCCTAGACCAACACATAAGTTCCTAGAAGGTAATAATAATAGTGTCCATTTTGTGTATCATTGTAAATTCAGACTCTGAACCAATTGATAACGACCCTGTGTAGATAGAATGAAACACTAGTAAGTCATGTGCTGTCTTCACAATTGTTGCTGTGCTTAAACTCACTATAGTCACTGTGTGGATCCATCTCATTGAGTCATCTTTTTTACTAACCCTCTCCTGTGTCACCAAGGGTGATGTCTTTCTCTAGTATTTCTTAGTTCTTCCTGATAACAAAGCCACACGAGATGAAGTCTCACTATCCTTCCTGCCTTTTCTATGTTCTCAGGCACATTCCAACTGTACTTGTTCTGAGATTTATACAAGGCATATAATAAGCACTAATTATGGTTGTTAGGGAGCTCTGGTGACATAATCCTTGCTGGGTTGCCCTGCTAGCCCAAAGGCCTCTGTGTCTCTAGTAGTTTGAATTCACCAAAGGCTCCCAGGGAGATAAGCAGTTCTCCTCCTGTTAGGATTTATGGCCTTAGAAACCCGATGATAGCTCACTAGGAATTAGAAACAACCACAGTAAATTTGAGTTACATATGTTAGTAAAATTAGCTAATAGAACTTGACTGTGGAAGAAAATCAAGCAACAGTAGTATCTTCGTTCTCTTATTCAAGGTCATGGCGCTCTCTCAGAGAGCATTTCTGCCAGGTTGTTTATATTTTTAAGAGCTATGCTAAAAAAGTGGGTCACTTGAGGATTAGAGTAATATAAGTAATCAGATGAATGTTTGCTACTTCTAAATAGTTATTTCCTTGTTTATCATCTATGAAATAAGATTAGCCTGAAATTCTTAATAGATTTTAAAAGCAATCGCCAACGCAGCATATGAACTTCCAGTGCCAGCTTCTAAGATGGCCAGTGCAGTAACCAGAGCAAGACACCAGGAATTTGCAGGCTTCATTTTAAGTTCTGCCTCTACAGTAAAATGAGCCCTGTGGATCTTGTCATTTTGATTTTGGCTGTGGTTTTTTTTGTTGTTGTTTTTGGTTGGTTTTTGTGTTTTTTATTTTTCCTTTTTAGCTGTGAACTAAATGCACAAGCACTTTGGCAAGTATAAGATGTTGAAAATATGTTTCTCTCACCATGCCAACTCAAAGGCATGTGGTTCGGATCAGCCTCCTGCTTCACAGAAGAAAGATGGTCTGACTCCTCCTGTGTGATTTACAGCCTCCGAAAACCTGCTGGAAGGTCGGCTAGGAGTCAATTCCAACTTGACATAACAACAACAATGAAATAAGTACTCTGATGCCGAACTGTCTCCCTTAGGACCAGTAGCCAATTGGAAATAAATTGCTTCAAAGGAAAATAAACTTTGTATTTACTAAGGAGAAGAACTGTACATTTATCTTTTCTTAAATAAGTGGCTTTAAGTGGTAAGAAATTGCACCACCAACTCAAGGGCATGTGGTTCAAATCCACCAGCTGCTCCTTTGGAAAAAGATGGGAATTCTCATCCTATGCAATTTAATACCTCTGAAAACCCACAGTGGAAGCTCAGCGATGAGTCGATTCTGACACCACGACACATGAAAAAATAATAATAAACTATATCTAGCCTTCCAAGATTTAAAATCTTCCCCCCACTATTAATATAAATCAGTGTTTGTTTAGTAAGTAATCAGCATTTAAAGTCATTCTAAAAGGGACAGTTGGGCCTGTGGTAGAATCCAGATTGATTTAGAAAAAGGAAAAATGATCATAATTGGATTTGTTTTCCAGGCTTTTCCATGTTTGCAAAAAAAATTCTGAACCCTAAGTCCTATAAAATTCACTATTTTGGAGCCAGACAATAAATAAGCTTTAATTTGTTAATCTTCTAAGCATGTAATTCCACATTCCTCTATGAAAATGAATACGGCATCAGAATCAGAGGGAACCTCATCAATAACCTGTGTTATGCAGATGATGCAACTTTGCTGACTGGACAGAGGAGGATTTGAAGCACTTGTTGCAGAGGATCAAAGAACATGGATCTTCAATATGAATTGAATCTCAATGTCAAGAAGACAAAGATTCTTAACCACTGAATCAATGGGCAACATCATTCTAGGTGGAGAAAAGATTAAAACTCAATAATTTCATCTTACTTGGATCCACAGTTAACAAACACCCTTGGTACCAGTAGTCAGGAAATCAGGAGAGGCATTGCAGTGAAAAAGTCTGCAGTTAGAGGCCTCTCCAAATTATTGGGGAGTAATGATGTCATTTAGAGAACGAAGGTGTGTCTCATTCAGGCCATGGTCTTTCTGATCACTCACTTTGCATCTGAGAGCTGGACAATGAATAGAGATGACAGAAGAAAAATTGATGCCTTTGAGCTGTGGTGTTGGAGAAAAGTGTTGGACATCCCATGGACTAGGGGAAAACGAACAGTTAAGTCTTGGAGAAAGTGCAGTCAGAGTACTCTTTGGAGGCAAGGATGATGAGGCTTCTCCTCACATACTTTGGGCATGTTGCTAGGAGGGATTGTTCCTTGGAGAGAGACATGATGATTGGAAGGGTGGAAGGTCAGCGAAGAAGAGGAAGATCCTTGACCAGGTGGATTGATACTGAATGCCATAGTGGGCTCTAGTATGTCATGAAGTATGAGATTGGCACAGGATTGGACGGGGTTCAGATCCGTTGTTCATAGAGTCACTTTCAGTCGTACTCAACTCCACAGATTCTAACAACAGCAAAGCATATTGTTGTTGTTGTTATGTGCCGCATATAAAGATTTTAATTTGCTTTCTGCAGATAATTTATTATAAAAGCATGTAGTAAATTCAATTCCACTGAAGACTCTGAAATCAGTTATGTAGTTATTTACCCAACAAATATTTATTGACCATCTGTTATGTGCCACATACTATTTTAGGCACTGGAAATACAAGAATTAATGAAACAGATTCAAATTCTATGTCTTAAAGAGCAAGGATCAATAGGGCAATATGATGATTATTTCAGGCATTGTGAGCCAATTCTGTCATACAGTAAAAGCAGACATACACCAAACCCAACCCGTTGTCACCGTATATGATGTACTATTAGGAGTCTGCTGAAAATTGAAAAGTTGACCAGGGATTTGAACGCACTAGCTAACGGCGAAAGTGGTCTCTTCCTGTAAAGGTTTATAGCTTCAGAAACCCAAGAAAGGTCACTTTGAGTCCGACTCAACTCCAGTGCATTACTGGTAGTGGTGGCAGCTCTATAGTACAATGTAGAACTGCCCTGTAGCATTTGAAGACTAAATCTTTGCAGCAGCGAGCTACTGTGTCTTTCTTCAGTGGCTTGTCTGGCACGTTTGGATTGCTGACCTTTGGGGTAGCAGCAAAGTGTCAACCCCACTCCACCATGGCTCAAAGACAGACAGAGGCAAAGATTACAGGGGTGTGTGTGGCTATGTTCAAATCAGACTTATATTAGGACACTGAAATTTAAATTGCATTTAATTTTCACATATTACAAATTGATACTTTTTTTTCCAACTATTTCAAAATATTAAAAAAAAAAAACATTTGGGCAGGCTGGCCTTGACCCAGGGACCAAAATTTTTTCACCCTCCGTCTAGGAGCTAAACATAATTTTATCCTTTTAACATGGAAACGAAATCCTCGAGAATGAAAGTCATTGGAACACATGTTTTATGAACTCTTTTGTGAAACATCTTCCTTTCTCAGCATTCTGCTTGCCAATTACTAAATCTAAAAACTATACTTTGTTATAAAATTGTTTTCAGTTGGTTAATAGTACTGTGAAAAGCGTTAGTGAATTGAACTTTTCCTGTTATTTTTAAGTTTTTTTTAATAAGTTTTTAGTTAATTACTCGGTTAAAGATGTAGATTTTTAAGTAATGTTTTCCTCATTCTTTGTTTTGCAAGTCTCATTTTGTGTCAGCACTTACTGTGGTTTTTGTCAACTCAAAGTCATTATCATCAATCAAAATAGAAGACACGCCGGTAGATGATCCTTCCCTAAAGATTCTTGTGGCGAACAACAGTGACACTCTGAGACTCCTAAAAATGAGCAGCTGTCCTCACGTTTCATCTGATGGTAGGTTAGAGTTTTTAAAGGTTGAGGGATTTTTTTATTATTATTATCGTAATAGTAACAACACAATTCTTAAATTAAACTGACATCCTTTTGAAACAATCCATTAAATAATTATTTCACTAGCCTAAATCTGCACATTAAATAATAGTTTAAATTGCTCTGCAGTTTCTGAGGATGGTGAAGAAGTGCTTGGCATGAAGCTTCCCCTGTTGGGCTTCTGTCTGTACCTCAGTGGGAAGCCCATCCCTACAGGACATCAGTGAAAGTCTGAATAAGGAGCTGTGCATTCCACTTCAGCCGTGGCATATCAGTTGTACAGAAATACCACCTTTGGAGACAGTCATACAGTCTCCGCAGTTCACCCACCCCCACCCAACTTGCCCTTCAATTTCTCCTTCAGTTGGGAAAGGAAATTCAACATTGGCTTAGAGAGTCAGGACGACAGAACCTGTTACAGGAACTCTCGAAATCTATGCAGATTCTGCAATTGTATGTGGACTTATCTTTTGAATGGTATTGAATTCAGAACAGAGCTTATTAATGTGGATAAAGTGAAAAGAGTAGCTTGAGATGGTAAAAATACTGACTCCAGTACTGTAGAATGTATAGGGGAACAAATGGCTTTGTGATGCCATCTTCTGTTACCCTCCATTGGTGTTTTTAATAGAAGCATAGAAAAACACTTAAAACTTACTCTAACAATGCTGAAATTGTTCCATTGTGCTATACTAGAAAAGAATTACAGTAGGAAAAAGTTCATAGCCTTTTACATTATGTTTTTCATACAGCATGAAGAAATCCAACATTTATAATGACAAATCAGAAGTTACCTTCCTCCAAACATTCTTTAATGAATTGATTTTTAAATATTTTAAAGATTGTTGCTGCTCATGAAAATGTATTAATTATATGTGTACCGTAATGAGTAACTCCTCAGACATTGTTAATTATCTGAGCAAATTGAGCAACTAGTAGAAAATTCAAATTTATGAAATGGTATAATGTCAGTATGATGCTTTTTCTATTTTAATAAAATTTTTATTTTAATTGTGATTTTTGACAGAAGTTTACAGAAAAGTTAGATTTTTGTTTTTTCATTGTTGCACATTTTACCCCCTCTCCCTCCCTTCTCCTTCCCCCAGTTCACTTTTTTTTTTTTTTTTAACCTCAGTATCTCTTCTCTTTATTTTGGCTTTTTTTAAAAAAACTAATTTCAATGAAAATTTACAGAGATTTTGGATTTCCATTCATTCATTGTTGCACTTTTCTCTCCACTCACCCCACCCCCACCCCCAGTTCGCTCTTCTCCTTGAAAAGCAAGAGAAAAAACTCCTTCAGTGGTATACAGTCCACTCCCACATCCCCACACCCCCATGCCAAGTATACTCCACTCTGCAACCCTCACTCCGAATTCTCATGATAATCATAATGCCCTCTAGAGCTATTTCCAGAGTCTCTTCTCACATCTGTTTTGGTTCTTCCATTCTCCTGTGTCTTTGTAATCTTTTGCTCTCTTCATGGATAAGAGCATCTCCCAACTCATCTGGTCTTCAATCATTAGTGTTTAGTGCCTCAGGCCTTTTTTTTTTCTTTCCCCAACGGACAAGTATACTTGCCAACGACTTCTTTAAAGGGCTAAAGAGTGAGGATGCCCCTTTAAAAGTGTGGCTGGCCCAAGCTATGGCATTTTTTTAAATTGAGATTTTAATAAAAGTTTATAAAGAACTTGAATTTCCATTCATTCATTGTTGCGCATTTTTCTCTCTGACCCTCCAGCACATTTGCTTTTTTCTTCGGGAAAAAAGTTCTTTCACTGTTATACAATCCCCACCTTGACCACTTTTACTATGCAGCTCTTATTCTGGACTTACTGACACGATGCTTTATTTTTTAAAAGTTTTCCTCATTTCTTTCAGGAATCCTGTGTGTAGCTGACCACTGTCAAGACCTTAGAGAGCTGGCGTTGAATTATTACATCCTAAGTGATGAGCTGCTCCTGGCGCTTTCAAGTGAGACTCATGTTAACCTTGAACACCTTCGAATTGATGTTGTGAGTGAGAATCCTGGACAGATGCCGTTTCATTCTATTAAAAAACAAAGTTGGGATGCGCTTATTAAACACTCCCCTGGAGTTAATGTTGTGATGTATTTCTTTTTATATGAAGAAGAGTTTGAGACATTCTTCAAAGAAGAAACCCCTGTTACTCACCTTTATTTTGGTTGTTGTGTAAACAAAGAAGTTCTAGGAAGGATAGGTCTCAACTGTCCACGACTGATTGAGTTAGTGGTCTGTGCTAATGGTCATCAGCCTCTTGATGATGAACTTATTTGTATTGCTAAACATTGTAAAAACTTAACAGCCTTGGGCCTCAGTGAATGTGAAGTTAGCTGCAGTGCGCTAGTTGAATTTGTAAGACTCTGTGGGAGAAGGCTTACCCAGCTCTCTATAATGGAAGAGGTTTTGCTCCCTGATGGTGATTATAACCTAGATGAAATTCACACTGAAGTCTCCAAATACCTGGGAAGACTATGGTTTCCTGACGTGATGCCTCTCTGGTAATTTGGTCACAAAGATTCGTAGCTTTTTAAAAAAAAAAATCATTGAAATTAGCATCTTTCTTTCTATGCGAGTTATCAGTGTTAAGATACCAGTTGAATTATTTTAGATAAATATTTTACTATTTGCAAAGTTGCTTAATGCATTGCTGCAAAAACATCAGAAAAAAATATGAGAGATTCGAAAGGGCATAAATCTCAGTGTAAATAGACCACAGACATGGATGATGGATGACTTCTCTAGGTAAGCCTTTGGCCCTCTTTGAAGGTTTTTTTTATCTTGCTAAATAAATTTATAATATTGAACTTTGGATACCTTAAGTTATGTCATTTATTTTAAAACTTTACATTATTTTGATTCTATTTCATTTTGGTATTAACATATTTAATTAAATATATAGTAGTAAAAACTAAGTAAAATAAAAATAGTTACAAAGGCTAACTTCATTAGACTTAGAGTTTTAAGCAGTAAAGATCATCTTGTACTTCAATAACTAAGTTTACATTTCCAATATACTTTGATTTATACTGTATTATATTAATAGTAGAAAATAGGAGGTAAGTGACACTTAAATAGTACTAACTGGATTTTAGAAAAATATGCAATGAGATTTTTCATTTAATGTGTTACCTTTTTTAGAACATGAATTCAATTTTGCAGGGAATTGGAATTTACTGACATTCCATGATCTATCTGGAACTATGGGCGATCCTTTGCACAAGTGTTCTTGTCATTGATAACATTGGTACAGCTCTTTCACGTCAGCCCAGCTCACTGATGTAGAGTCAATTCCCACTGATGACAACCTTCTGTTGAGCTTCCAGGGTTATGAATCTTAATGTAAACAACTGGAAGCAGGAGCTTTTCAGGTAGCTGGACTGTGTCACCAGAGTACCTACAAAGCTCTTTAGTGATTACTTGTTGCCTTGAGGAGGTATCTCTGGAGGTGTCATCTGGAGGGAATTTTTTGCTGCAACCCAAAGGGGACGCGCCTCTGGTGGTTCGAATCCATCCATGTTTCTGAGGGAGAAAGATGGCCAGTCTCCTCTCATGTGATTTCCAGACTCTGAAAACCCACTGGAGGGTCAGCTCTGAATCAGTTTCTGACTTGATGGCAGTGAGTTAATGTCTTTAGGAAAGTTATCGGATTCATTACCTAAGAGGCCCTACAAGATCTGGTTTCTTTGTTCTTCCTTCTTCCTTCTCATTTTGCATCATCTCCCCCTGTCTCTGTGCTCCCACACTCTTCCAGACCTTTCAACAGTGTGTGTTTACCAGTCACAGGGCATTTGTTGCACATTCTTCTCTCTTGTTAGCATATTCTGTTTTTCTCTCTGAACCTTTCCCAAGATGTCATTTCACCAGAGGAGCCTTTTGTGGCTCCAGCCCATCATCTTCTCTTTCGTAGGCCAGATCCTCACGGCGGACGTCGTCAGCCACTTTGTGATTTCCCTTTGCGGTGCTTGTCATCATTATAATTTACCATTACGTATAAAATTACTGCCTCGTTGATCTATTGTAGTATAAACACCATCCCTCAAGGTTGTGTTGATTTGGGTTTTTTCATACTGTGATGGTCCCAACATGTGGTATCATATTGAATATATAGTAGACAATAGGTTTTCCCTAAATTCTGTCTTTCTCACGCTGGTGTCCCTGGGTTCTCTCCCTAATGTCTTCAGTTTCTCTCTTAGAAAACAAGTCAACTAAATATCTTGGAAATACAAGTATGTTATTTCTTTTCTAATTTTGAGCAAGTTTTTTAATACCAAAAATAAAGTACGTATTCTTAGTTACTAAGAAATTAGAATACATTGTGATCTGTAAGTGAAATTTTTTTAATGTCCTTTATTTTAAAATTGTGCCTATGTATACAGTCTCAGCACTGCACCACATTCTGCCTCAGCATGAGCTCTGTAAGAGAAGGGACTTCATCTCATTCACTTTTAAGTGTGTACATACCTTTTAGGACAGTGTATGGTACTCAGTTAACGCTGTTATATTGTTAGCTGTCGTCAAGTAGTTCTGACTCAGGATGACTTTATGTACAACTGAATGACATGTTCCCTGGGCCAGATCACAATTGTTGATATGTTCATGTTCTTCCTGTGTCTGGTGTTCCAGTCCTTCACAACAAAGATCTCCACTCCCCCCCAACCCTCTGTTTTACCAAACACAATATCATTCTCTAGAGATTAACCCTTCTGATGATATGTCCAATGCAGCAGGTTAGACAGTGTTTTGTTTTGACCCACTGTTGTTGTTTGTTGTTTGGTGCCATCAAGTTGAGTGTGACCCATAGCGACCCTGTAAACAACAAATCTGAACCCTTTGCCCACCTCTCCATCTTTGACACTTGAGCCATTGCAGCAGTCACCATGTCAGCCCATCTCATTGAGGGTCTTCCTCTTTTTCTTTTTTGTGGCCCATAAGATTGGATAATTTTCAGAAGTCGATAACCAGGCCTTTTTTCTTACAATCAATAATAATTAAGCTGATATTACTGCTTAAACATAACTTAAGAACAGAGTTAGTATTATTGTAGACTATAGAATTTATACCTTGTGTAAATTTTTACTTTGTAAACCTTCCTTCAGGAAGGTACAGGATATATAATATAATATAATTAATATAATATAATAAATATAATATAATTAATATAATATAATTAATATAATATAATATAATATAAATACTATACTATAATATACTATACTATAATATAATATAAATACTATAATATCTAATATATGTATTACTTAAAACTTAAAATAGGATAAACATAAGAGAAAACATGAAAGGGGGAAAGACAGACTGGTTGTAGATCAAAGTCATTTGGCAGATCTGAAAAGATAGACTCCAGTCTCACCTGATCAAGGTGGAGTTTCTCCCTGTAGTTTATTACCTTCCAGACATACTGACTGCCAGTGGTTACTTTCATCTTCAGAGAGAAATTGCTTCATCTCGATGGTGCTATCTTTAAAATAGCTCAGTAATAAAACCTGTTGTACTGGACAATATAATAAATCTTAGAGCAAAACTCAGATGAAAGTTCATGAACTCCATTAAATTACCCAGCTTGGTCTGACTGACTGGGCTGATAAACTGAAAAAGAAAACCATTTCAGAGCAGCCAAAACCCAGACAAGACAGTACGATGTTTCTAATGTTCACCTAATGAAAATAATCTTCATTTTCTTTGGAAGTGTGTGAAAGGTACTGTCAACCTAAGAGTAGAGAATCTAGAGAAAAGACTTGAATTTTGATGTTAGTTTTAGGTTTTCATTTTTAGGCTTGGTGGGAGATAAAATAATAATTATCTAAGTTTACCTTTCTCTGTTAAACACGTTTTGGTTTGGTTTGGTTTTTATTTTTTTATAAACCTTCCTAAAAGAGTTAATATGATTCTGTGGGCAAATTGAAAGGAGAGAATGGAGGAGAAATCTCCTTTCCTGAGTCATGTGGAGGGAATATAAGAATACTGTTCTCCAGTTTCTGCTAGTGTTTGCTTAGGAGCCTTCCTGGTCTCATTTTTTATTATTCTGAATACTGGGGGGGATGCGGCAGGAGGTGAGTCAATTTTTACGTATATGTATGTGTGATTGTGAGGAGGGCAGAGGATTGAGCAATTTCGATCTATTCAGATTCCTTTTGAATCAGAGGCAACTTGACAATGACTAGCAAAAACAGCACCATATACAACACAACACCACCACCATACACACACACACACACAGAAGTTCATATGTTAATGCTTACATAGGTGTTTCACAAGAATGAATAAATACTCTTCTTTAAGCTTGACCTCTTAAATCAGCAACCTGTCTTGTCTTTCCATTAGATTAATTTCCTGGAGATTTCTCAGAAACTATAGCTGTTAAGTCGACTAAAATATTTGACACCACGGTGTTTGAAGTGTAGCTTCTTGCTGCTAAGCCACCAGAGGTCCCCATATTCTAATCACTTCTACTAAGAAAAAATAAGTTACTCAAAACTCTTACTACTTGAGAGAAGATCTTCACCCTAAAACCCACAGCGTCCCTTTTCAGCAGGAAGTAGCTAAGAGAATG
>NW_006400009.1:86774-88850 GCF_000299155.1 Elephantulus edwardii
ATCAGAACTGGCTTTGACAAGCACTGTGGCATTTGGACAAGAACAAACTGGGAGGAGGGTGGAGAGAGTGGTGCAGCAATGAATGAGTGGAAACCCAAAATCTCTGTAAATGTTTATGAAAATTAATAAAATATAATTATAGAAAAAAAAAACTCTTACTACTATTTGAGCCAATACAATCATTTAACCTAAACAGAACATTTTGACCCCACAAACCTAAGCTTTACTCACTCATTGAGTTGGAACTGATTGTTTTTGTTTTATGTGCCCTCGATTTGGAACCAACTCAGCTGATGCTCCGTTGGGTTTTCTTTTATATTGGTTTGCATACAAAATTTGTATGCATTGTATTTCATTCACGTACATTAGGTTTTGCACACTTCTTCACTCACATTGTGTTTCATTCATATAAATTGTGTTTGATAAAATTATTCACCATTGATCTGTCCCTAAAGGCAGTAAAGACACACAGGAGGAGCTTGTCCGTCTTTTCTCCACCAGATCAGCGGTGGATTTGACGGAGTGCCTTCAGGTTGGCACCTAGCTCCTGACCATTAGGCCACCAGAGCTCCCGTGGAATGGTTGTTAGGTATCATAGAGTACAACTCCTGGTGACCCGCTGAACAACAGTCCTGAACCTGTCCTATCCTGTGCCGTGCTCATCAACTCTGGCACATGTGAGCCCATTGCTCTACTCACTGGTAGTGATTAGGAAATTCAAAACCTCGCTAATAGAATATAATTCAAAACCTCTCTAATACAGTGCACCAGATGGCGCTCTATTCTTTATCTTCCTGAGACAGAGACCTTTTGTCTGGAATTTGCTTTTTTTTTAACTGTGCAACAATACCTTTAATTAACAGGCTTCTTCAATTTTCATTAACTGTTTCTCTTTTTCACTTCTAGTTAACACCAATAAATCTTTTCATTTATTATCTTTTTAAATAAATGAGGCAATAGAATACCTTTTTTTTTTACTATTCTTTTTTGGTCAGCTTAACATTTTCAAGCTCCATCCATATTGTATCGTATATTAATACGTGGTTTCTCCTAGCTAAATAATATTCTGTGCTATGTATGTACCACATTTTTAAATTATATTTGTTTAATTATATTAGCTTATTTACAAAATTCAAATAGAAACTGTTAAGTGCCATCAAGTTGACTATGATACAGTGACCCTGTGGACATCAGATCAGAACCTTGGCGTCGTCTGGACCATCCTCACAGGTTCTGCTGTGTTACAGTCTCTGTCAGTCCTCCTCGTTGACAGTCTTCCTCTCCTTTGCGGACCTTCTACATTTCCCAGCATATCTTTTTCCAAGGACTGACCCCTCCTGACAACATACCCCAGATCTGTCAAATGCCATACAGATAGATGTTAATATTCTTATACTACCATAATGAAACTCTCCATACCAGGTAATTAGCCTGATTTTTAAAGCGGAGTCCTTATCCTAATGTGTTTGCTTCCTAAACAGTCATTTCAGAAAGATTACTCAGAAGGTTAAATATGTATTTCATTGTTCAAATATTTTAGAACTCTCCTTTAAAAATTGCCTTTAAAACTTTTTTTTTATTTTTTATTTTGTATCCTGCATGAACAGCTCTTTTGTCCATTGCAAACTAATTTCTGGAAGCAGCCAGATAGCGGCGGTTGTTAGGTGCTGTTGGGTTACACTCGACTCATAGCACCCTGTGAACAACGGATAGGAACCCTGCCCAATCCTGCACCATTCTTGTCATCCCACTGCCACAGTCACTGTATCAACCCATGAGGAGAGTATTTTCTCTTTCATCAACTCTCCACCTTTCCAAACATGATGTCCCTTTTCAAGAGATAACCTCTCATAACAACATGCCCAAAGTATGTGAAACGAAGCTTCACCATCCTTGCCTCCAAAGAGGAGTCTGGTCTCCAAAATAAACCTGTTTGTTCTTTTGGCAGTCTATGAAATATTCATTAACCTTCTCTAGTTCCACAACTCAAAGACATCACATCTGTGTTTGTTGTCCAGCTTTTAGATGCATAGCACAAAGTACAGAGACCATGATTTGAATCAGGTGCACCTTAGT
>NW_006400009.1:89150-89962 GCF_000299155.1 Elephantulus edwardii
TCCCTCATCTGTTTCAGTGAAGTATACACAATTTATCCTGTTTTTCTCAGTCTTACCCCCACCCTGATATCACCTTAGTCTTTAACTGACATTATTGCTCTTTTGGATTTGGATAGGTCTCTGACAGCACACTTTCCCAATGTTATACCTCTCCTCATATCTTGACTGCTGGTACCAAGGATGTTGATTGTGGATACAAGCAAGATTAAATCATTGACCATTTCAGTCTCCCAATCCATCATGATACCCTGTTGGGCCAGTGGTCAGGATCTTTCTGTTCTTCATGCTGAGATGTAAGCCATATTGAAGGCTTTGACCTTTGATCTTCCACCTCAAGTTTTTCAGGTCCTCCTCACTTTTAGAAAGCAAGGTTGTGCCACCTCCATAACTCAGGTTGTTGATGAGTTTTTCTCCAATCTTGACGCAACATTTTTCATAGAGTCTAGCTTCTCAAGTGATTTGCTCAGCGTGCAGATTGATTAGGTATGGAGAATGGATACAATCCTTATGCACACTTTTCTTCATTTTGAAACATGCAGTATCTCCTCGCTCTATTTGGACAACTTCTTGGTCTAGGTATAGATTTTGTATAAGCATAATTATGTGTTCTGGAATTCTCATTCTTCTCTGTTAGTCATAGTTTAACAGTGGTGGTTATGTTATTGTTGCTGTTATTATGTGCCATCAGGTCACCTGTGACTCATAGCAACCCTATCTACAACCTGAACTATCCTCTGCCAACCTTATTGTCTCTGACACACCTACCCCCATTACTCCAGTCACCAAATCAATCCATCTCATTGAGGGTCTTC
>NW_006400009.1:90722-92844 GCF_000299155.1 Elephantulus edwardii
GGGATGGATGTGTCAGAGGCAGTGAGATTGGCACAGGATAGAGCAGGGTTTAGGGCTGTTGTACATAGGGTCGCTATGAGTCGCAAGCGACTCAACGGCACATAACAACAACAAACAACAGTTCAACTTTTGATTTCCTGACTGCTGGTAATAAAACTGTTAATAGTGGAGCCATAGTTAAGCTGAAGCTGTTAACAGTCTATCTCTTCACCAGACATCATTATGCTGCCAATTGGCCCAGTGGTGAAAATCTTTGATTTCTTGATGTTGAGCTTCAATCCATAGTAAAGGCTGCAGTCCTTAACCTTCTGTAGCAAGCACTTCAGGTCCTCCTCAGTTTCAGCAAGCAGGGCTGTGTCATCTGCATAACACAGGTTGTTGTTGAGTCATCTTCTAATCCGAATGCCACGTTTCTCCTCATAGAGCCCAACCTCCAATCTGTTCTGTGTATATATTGAAAAGGTATGGAGATAGGACACATCTCTGGCATACATCCTTCCTGATTTTGAACCATGCAGTGGTTTCCTTACTCTGTTCTGATGACTGCCTCCTGGTTTTTAAACTAAAAAATGATAATTTGTTTATCTTGTATAAAATATTTTGACACTGAGAGCAATGTCTAACTATGTTGTTGTTAGGTGCCTTTGGGTACTATGACTCATAGTGCCCTTGTGAACAACATACTTGAACCTTGCTATGCCTGCCATCCTCACATTCTCAAAACCATTGCTGCAGGCACTCTTCAGTTCATCTTGTTGAGGGTCTTCCTCTCTTTCTCTGACGCTCTACCTTTCCCAGCATGATGTCCCATTCCAAGGACTGGCCCCTCGTGACAACATGCCCAAAATATGTGAGAGAAGGTTTCATTATCCTTGCCTCTGTGGAGAACCCTGTTTGCCCTTCCTCCAAAGCAGACATGTTTGTTCTTTTGGTAGGACATAGTGGGCTAGTCAGTGCTCTTCTCCAACACCAGAACTCAAAGGCATTGATTTTTTTTTCTTCTCTCATCCTTTTTAATGGTCCATCTTTGATATGCATAGCAAGTAATTAACAAAACCATAGCTTGGATCAGCTGGACCTTGGTCTTTAAATTGACATTCTTGCTCATTTGCATTTTGGAGAGGTCCTTGACAGCAGCTTTTTCCAAAGCAGCACACCATTTGTGGATCCAAGTAAGATGAAATCCTTGAGATCATCAGTCTTTTCTCCAGCTATCATGTTATTGCTTATTGGTACAGTGGTGAGGATTTTTGTTTTCTTGCTATTGAAGTGTAATCCATATTGAAGGTTGTAATCTTTGATCTTTGTCAGTAAGTGGTTCAAGTTCTCCTCAGTTTCAGCAAGCCAGGCAGTGTCATCTGCATAATATAGGTTGTTGATGTATCTTCCTCCAATCTTGATCCCACATTTTTCTTCATATAATTCCATTTCTCAAATGATTTATTCAGCATACAGTTTGAAAAGGTATGGAGAAAAGATACAATCTTGGACATACTCTTCCTGATTTTAAACCGTGCAGTGTTCTCATGTCCTGTTAAGATGACAGTTTCTTTGTCTAAATATTGATTTTGCATGGGCACAGTAAAGTGTTCTGGGATTCCTATTCTTCCCAACCTTAGCTATAATTTGTAATGATTCACACAATCAAATGGCTTTGCATAGTTAGTAACCCTAGTCTCTAACTTCTTGTTATTGTTAGGTGTCATTGAGTCAAGTATGACCCATAGTGAGCCTGTGAACAACAGACCAGACCCGTGACCTAGCCTGTGCCTTCCTCTTCATCTCTGACACACTTGAGCCCATGCTGCAGTCACCATGTCAAGTCCACCTCGGCAGCAATCTTCCTCTCTTGTACTTACCTCCCTTAGCAGGGAATAGCCTCTCCTAGCAGTGTGTCCAAATATGTGAACCAAAGCCTCACCATCCTTGCCTCCAGTGAATAGTCTGGCTTCAATATCTTCCAGACATATCTGTTTGTTCTTTTGATCATTCGTGATATAGTCAGTGCTCTTCTCCAAATCACAATTCAGAGGCATCTGACTATCTTCTGTCATCCTTATTCACTGTCCAGATCTCAGATTAATACAGAACCCATTGAGAAGACCATGGCCTGAATCAGACA
>NW_006400009.1:95219-103751 GCF_000299155.1 Elephantulus edwardii
CCTTTCTTGGGAATTATACAAATATGGATCTCTTCCAGTCAGCCAGGCATCTTCCAAATTTCCTGGCATAGACTGGTGAGCATGACCACAGTTGCATCTGTTAGCTGAAACATGTGAATTAGTATCCCATATATTCCTGGGGCCTTTCCCCCCCGCCCCCAGTTTTTTAACACAGCTTGTATTTCTTCCTTTGTTACCACTGGTGCTTACTCATGTGGTACTTCCTAAAATTTTTCAGTGTCAATAAATTATTTTTGGTACAATGGTTCTTTGTATTCCCTCCATCTTCTTTTGATGCTTCCTGAGTCATTCAAGATTTTGCCCATGGCGTCTTTCAGTATCGCCACTCAGGGCTTGAATTTACATTTCATTTCCTTCAGCTTGAGAAATGTCAAGCAAGTTCTTCCCTTTTTATTCTCTGACTCCAGCTTTTTGCTCATTTTATTATAATCCTTTGTTTTGTCTTCCTGATCTATCCATTGAACTCTCCTATTTTGTGTCTAACTTTTACTGTATGTGCTGTTCAGTCACCTGTGATTCATAGCAACACTAAGCACAGTAGCTCTGAACTCTGCCCTGTCCCGAGCCAATCTCACTGTCTCTGACACATTACCCCCGTTACCGTAGTTACTGTGCCAATCCATCTCATCCAAAGTCCTCCTCTCTTGGAGCTGTTCCTTCATCCTTCCAAGCACGATGCCATTCTCCGAAGACTGGTCCCTCCTGGCAACATGGACAGAACTTCAAAATCCTTGCCTCCAAGGAGCAGCCTGCTTTCACCATCTCAAGCATAGACCTGCTTTCTTGGTGGTCCGTGGTATATTCAATACTCTTCTCCAGCACCACAGCTCAAAGGCATCAATTCTTTTTCTGTCATCCTTATTCATTGATACATAGCAAGTAATTGTGAAGACAGTGGCTTGGATCTGGCACACCTTTCTCTGGAGCACTTTGGAGAGCAGATTTTCACAATGCAATTCATCTTTTGATATCCTGACTTCTGGTGCCAAGAGTTTTCAATGTGGAACTGAGCAAGCGGAAATTGTTAACAATCTCAATCACTTTTCCACCTATCATGGTGGAAATGCCAGTTGGGACTGTGGTGAGAATCTTTGTCTTAATGTTAATCTTCAGTTCATATTGGATACTGCTGTCCTTGACCTTCTTCTGCAAATGCTCAAAGTCCTGTTCAATTTCTGGAAGTAAGGTTGTGTTATCTGTAAAATGCAGCTTGTTGATGAATCATCCTCCAATTCTGATGCCATGAACATCCTCATAAAACCCAGCCTCCTGAATGATCTGTTCTGTATGTAGACTGAATAGGTATGGAGACAGGATGTATCTCTGACACACTCCTTTCCTAATTTTGAATCATTCAGGGTTTCCTTGCTCTCTTCTGACTGGTTCCTAATCCAGGTATAGGTTTCCCATTAGCACAGTCAGGTGTTCTGGGATTCCCATTCTTCTCAATGTTAGCCGCAGTTTGTTGTGATCCACAAACACAAATGCCTTTGCATAGTTAATAAAACACAGATTCTCCTGTGACTCTCTGCTTTCAGCCAAGATATGTCTGACACTGACTATGACGTTTGTGATGCCCCAGCCTCTTCTAAACCCAGTTTGTATCTCTGGTAGTTCTCTGTTGATGTACTATTCCAGTCAGGTTTGGGTAATCTTCAACAGGATTTTGCTTGTGTGTGATATTAATGATATTGTTCTATAATTTCCACACTATCAGATCACCTTTTTTAAGAATGGTAATAAATATCCATCTCTTCCAGTCAGTTGACCAGGTAGTTGTTCACCTGATTTCTTGGTGTAACCTGATTGAGCATGTCCAGTGCAGCAACTGTCTGTTAAAATATGTTGATTGATATTCTGTTAATTCCTGGAGCTTTGTTTTTTGCAAATTTATTCAGAACAGCTTGAATTTCCTCCTTCATCACCATTGCCTCTTCATCATATGTTGTTTCATTAAATTTTTCTATGTCAGCCCATTTTTTTGGTACAGTGACTCTGTATACTCTTTCCATCTTCTTTTAATGCTTCCTGGATCATTCAATATTCTGCCCATAACATCCTTAAGTATTGAAACTCGAGGCTTGAATTTGTTCTTTAATTTTTTTTCAGCTTAAGAAATGCTGAGCGAATTCAGCCCTTTTGATTTTCAGATTCCAACTCTTTGAACATTTCAGTACTTTGCTTTGTCTTCCTGAACTGCCCTTTGAAATCTTCTGTTCAGCTCCTTAACTTCCTGCTTTCTTCCTTTTGCTTTGGCTTCTTGGAATGCTAGTACAATATTCAGAGTCTCTTCTGACATCCATCTCAGTCTTTTCTTCCTCTTCTGTCTTTGTAATGACCTTTTGCATTCTTCTTGGAATGGGAGGATATTCTTGATATTCTCCCACAGCTCATCTGGTCTTAGTTCATTAGTGTTCAAGCCCTCAAATCTGTTCCTGAGATAGTTTTTAAATTCAGATGGGACAGACTCAAGGTCAGGTTTTGATTAGTGTAGATTTGATTTAATCTTCTTTAGCTGTAGTGTGAACTTTCGTGAGTAGTTGACAGTCTGTTCCACAGTCTGCACCTGGCATAGTTTTCACAGCCAGTATTGAGCTTCTCCAATAATTCTTCCCACAGATGTAATCAGTCTGATTCCTTTGTAAACCATCAAATGAAATCCATGTGTATAGCCACTGTTTGTATTTCTTATAAAAGATATTTGCAATGAATAAATCCTTTCTTGTACAAAATTTTGTCATTCTATCTCCAACCTCATTTCTGTCACCAAGTCCATGTTTTCCAACTACTGATCCTTTCTCCCTGGTCCTACTTTTGCATTCCAGTCCCCCATTATTACTCATGCATCTTGGTTACCCATTCTATCAATTTCCTACTGAAGAAGTTGGTAAAGATCTTCTCTTTCCTCCTCTTTGGCTCCACTTGTTGGGGCATATATTTGAATGATAGTGGTATCAGCAGGTCTTCCTTATATTTGTGTCGCTATACCCTGTCTCTCCCAACATTGTATTTCAAGATGGATCTAGAAATGACCTTTTTAACATGAATGAGACCCATCTTGCCTTACCTTTTTGTCTTGAGCAGAGTAGATCATGTGATTTGATTCAAAATATCCCATGCCAATCCATCTCATTTCGCCAGTGGCAGTATTTATGTGTTCCATTTCTTCTTTAACAGTGTCTAAATTTCCTACATTTCCTATATTCCTGCATTCAGATTTCTCAAATTCCACATTCTAATCACTAACATCTACTTAAAACTTTTCCTCTTCTTTTGTTTTTCCCAGTAGGAGGCTTTGGCTTCTGGTGCCATATCTGCTAGTCTAATGCAAGTGTGCTCTATTGTACATAGTGTCTTACTGTGTTTGTTGTTGTGTATTATGTACTTTTAAGTTGGAACCAACCCATAGTTGATCCTTCAGATAGGTTTTCAGAGATAGTAAGTCACACAGGAAGTGATTCCTCATCTTATTCCCATGGAGCAACTATTGGATTTGAACCATTTGTCTTTGGTATTGAAGCACAGTTTCTACCACTTGGCCACCAGGTGGCCTGGGTTAGGCTCACCTTAGTCTCTAGACTGACACCGTTGCATTTTAGTACTCTAAGCCAGGCCATGGTCTTCACAATTACTTCCTATTAGTTCGAGCACTGGACAGTGACTAAGTATGCCAGAAGAAGAATTGATGCCTTCGAGTTGTGATGCTGGAGAAGAGTCTTTAACATACTATGGACCACCAAGAAAACAAATAAGTCTGTCTTGGAGAGGGTGAAACCAACTTTGTTCTTGGAAGCTAGGATTTTGAAGCTTTGTCTCAAATACTTTGGGCACGTGGCTAGGAGAGACCGGTCCTTTGAGAAGGACATCATGCTCAGAAGGGTGGAGGGACAGCGCCGGAAAGGATGAACCCCAGATAAGATTGATTGATACAGGAACTGGGCAATGGGGGTTGCTGTGTTGGAATCAGTGAGACTGGTTCAGGACAGGGCAGGATTCAGAGCTGCTGTACATAGGGTTGCTATAGGTCACAGGCGACTTGACAGCACACAACAACAAAGGCCACCAGAGCTCCCAGTAAGTCAGAGTCATTGCCATGGAGTCAGGATGCCTCAGCTGACCCTCTAGTGTGGTTTTTTTAGAAGCTGTGTTATGCACAGGAGGAGAGTGTCCATCTTTCTCCTGCAAAGTAGCTGATGAATTCAAACCACCTGCTTTTGGGATGGCCTACGAGGCTACCAGATCGCCATAACTAGTTATAAAGAAGTGCTAATTGTGTGACATTGACTAAATTTCCAGAGTTTCTTTTCATCTTGGCCAGCAACCCACAAGTTCTGTTGTTTCTTTAAATTATTATCATAATAAAGACCCATAAATTACCTCCAAGTGCAATACCACTACATTAATAATCATTTAGAGAACTCATGTTCATTATCTTGCTTTTCTTTTTATGTAACTTTATAAAATCCTCAAAAAAATCATATTTTATGTTAATAAGTTTCAGTTTTAAAAAGAACATGCTACATTTAATCTTCCAGATTTTTTAAATTTTTTTACTCAAAATGGTATTATTCAACAAGTCATTCTTTTTTTGTAGTTAGCCAGGGTTCATCTATTATGAGTTCTGTATAATAATAATCGTTCTCTTAACTGTGCTACAATTTAATGACTGTTGATGGGAAGTTGCGTTCTTAAAAATTGTATTATGTCAGACAATAACAGCATCAATATTTCTGATTCTGATATCTTAGCATACAAATGCTACTGCTTCTCCAATAATGAAGTTTAGTGTATTTTCCTCTAACATAATTATACGTAAGAGCAGAATCATTCTGCTGGAATTTTCAGTACTCTAAAATATTTTTAGTAAAATTGCATGACGTTTCCTGAATGATTAATTGGTTTACTCTTTACTGACTAAGATTTAGGGAGCTGTGTTTTATTTCCCTCTTATTATCACCTGTCAATACAACTAGGACAGAATATTGTAGATACAGGGATGCTTAGAAATACATTCATTTTTCCCTCACGAAAAGAAAAACAACCATTTACCATCCATTCAATTATGACTCATTATGACTCTACAGGATAGAGTAGAAATAAGTTGTTTGACTGTATGCAGCTAGATGAGGCAGTTTGACCCAGAGCCTCAGTATATTTCAGGTGAGAATAGAACTCTTTCTAATTATAATACAGTCTTATTAAATCTAGATATTATATATTTGCTTGGACTGCCATCAATCTATGAGTGAAAATCTTGTCTTATTCATGTAAATACATCACTCTCTAGCCAATTTGACAAACCTTTTCATTAACTCAAAAGAAGTCACAGTTTATGCAACTACTATTTATTATGTTGTCAGAAACCTCCCCAGAGTACTGAAGAGCAATGGTGTAAGTCTTGAGAATAAGGTGTGCCTGATACAGGTCATAGCATTTGCAGTCACTTGCTATGCACCAGAGAGCTGGACAATAACTCAGGATGATAGAAGGAGAATTGATGACTTTGAGCTGTAGTGTTGGAGAAGAGTACTGAATATACCATGGACTGCTAGGGATAACAAACAGGTTCGTCCTAGAGAAGGTAAAATCAGGCTGTTCCTTGGAGGCAAAGATTCTGAAGCTTTGTCTGACATACTTTGGACATGTTGCACAGAGGGACCAGTCCTGGGACAGGGACAATGCAGGAGAGAAACACCCTCGATGAAATGGATTGATTCAGTGACTGGGGTAATGGGGGTAGGTGTGTACGAGACTGGGTGATTGATTCAGGGTAGAGCAGGGTTTAGGGCTGTTGTACATAGGGTCGCTATAAGTTGCAGATGACAACAGCAACATTTATTATGTGTGCATTGTGTCTGGCATTATTTAGCACACTCTGTGAAGGAGCCCAGGATAGGGCAAGGTTCAGATCCATATTTCAAAGGTTTTAACAACAACAACAAAAAATCAAGAATGAAGAAGGCCTAGTGACATAGTGCATAGTATATCAAGGCTGTGGTTGTTTTGAACCAGAAGATCACCAGTTCTAATCCGCCAGCAACTCTTACCATGAAGATTTTTAACCTTGGAAGCTTGATAGAGGGTCACTTTTTATACGTTTGTTTCTAAATAAGTTTCTTTCTTATTTTCAGAAATAAAAGAACAGAAAAGAAGCAAGTTTTAGAAATGTCAGAAACACAACCTGAATCAGTCTGAATTCATTTTTTTCTTTATTCTGTTCTTTAAGGATTAAGAAAATGAAAAAGATGACAATCCTAGATCCTATAGGTGAGAGAAAAATCAGAGTACCCTAAGAGACTAATTGTCATCCTGACATCAAAGTGACACTTAGCAGCAATTTATATGTGCAAAAGCTTATGAAGTGGCAAACGTTAAATATTTTATTTAGCACAACAAAAACACACACTACCGAGTGACAATAGAAATCAAATTGCTGGGGTTTTTTTCCCCCCTCTAACATCAATTTCTGTTTTAACGTTGACCTTGGAAAACTGCATCCATGTTTTTAAGGAAATGCCTTTCTTCTTAGACTGACGGCTTGTTTTCCATTACAGGTACTTGGTGGGGTCACTCATGTCACAGTTTTCAATGTGCACATGGGATTGTATGCCAGGGTAAACCTTCTGCAAGGGCAGTAGAGTTCCCAGTTTTTCTCCTTTCTTGATAGAACCTTTGTACTTAATTGGCTTGATATAGAACATTTTGATACAGAAACCTAAAGAGAAGAAAGGAAAATGTTTTATTATGGGGGTTTTCATTGCCTTAAACTAGAAATTCAAAAACTTAAGAATAGAAATGGACAAAAGGCAAAAAAAAGTCACTTCAGTGAATTCAGAAAAGCAACTAAAAATGCAAAAATCATATCAGAAATTAATTCTAAAAGACCCCAAAATTAAAACGGATTTGAATTAATTTTTCATAAAGCCACTGAAAAACAGCAAGAAAATACTGAGTTAGTAACTTTAAGACATTTGCAATAAATGTATTCAATTTTAAGATTAAAAACTAATAGAAATAACTAAAACAAAAACTATAAACATTTTAAATGACAAAAGAGTTTTGTAAAAAATAAAAATGACCAAATAACCACATTTAATATAGTCAGTTTCAAGAAATATGACTATCAGAGAGTTAAAGCCAGATACATCAATCATATCAATAAATGTTGTCTTAATTTACCTATTAAAATATTTTCATATTGGCATGAAAAACAACTGAACTTTACACAGTGTATACAATGAAACCTAGTGATTCAGAAGGCTAAAATGAAAAGGCCAGACGAAGTTTATCAAGCAAATGGAAGGGATAAAAGAATGATTATGATCCTGTTGCTATAGTGTTGAGACTCAAAGATGTTGAAACAGCATAAAAGAGCACGATTTCTTATTAAAACCACAATTCATGATGAAGTTAAAGCTATCTAGCAAACATAACTAACCAACTATACAAATAAAAAGTCCTGGTAGTGTTTTTATTGGGATTTGACAAATTGATTTTATACTTTATTTGGAATTGCATAGGACCAAGAATCTCCAAGGCAATGAAAGAACAGCTGAACGACTTACACTAAAAGATAGCAAAAGAATCAAAGTTATAGTAAGACGTGATGTTATTTGTACAAGGTTGACAAACTGACTAATGAACCACACCCATAGCTAGTCAGACCCTTATTTAAACAAAAATACTTTGAGGTAATAGGGTTGTTTTTTTTTTTTTTCAAATAATTTTTTTTATTTTAATAGTAATTTTAACAAAAGTTTACAGAAAAGTTAGATTTTCATTCATTCCTTGTTGCACATTTTTCCCCTCTTCTTCCCTTCCCCCTCCCCAAGTTGACTTTTTTCCTTTCATTAGTTTACTTACAAAATTCTAATACAAATTTGAACAAATTCTTTCAATTTCCCTCAACCCCACCCACTCATAAAATTGTGTATAACCCAATGATTAATCCCTTATTCCCCCTACACATCCACATCCCTCTGTTTCCAGCCTCTCCCACCCCTCTTGGGTCTTTATACTCATTCTACAGTAGTGTTGTTGCTGTTGTTGTTGTTGTTACGTGCCATCAAGTCGCTTGCAACTCATAGCGACCCTGTCTTATACTCTTTTTTTGCAATTGGTTTTAGAATAGTCTTTTCAAGTGAATAATGCTGAGTCAGTATTGGGGGGAATCTTGAACCCTATTTATCCCTTATGCAAAACCCAATTAAAAGCTGATATAAATATGAAATAAAGCTTGTAGATGTAACTGTGGAAGAATATTTCATAACTTGAGTCAGCAAAAGTTTCTTAAAAATGTATTATCAATATAGGAATATACTGTTACATTATGCTGCATTGCTTGTTTGCTGAAAGTTTGACTTGAAACACAAGCTACAGAAGTCAAACATTGCAGCCATCAGTATGGACTGCATCTCAACACCAAGAAAAAAATCCTCACCACTAGACCAATAGGCAGTATCATGATGGAGAAAAGATTGAAATTGTCGGTTACACCACAATCAATAATAA
>NW_006400009.1:103851-104340 GCF_000299155.1 Elephantulus edwardii
AAGAGGGAGAAAAGATTGAAATTGTCGGTTACTTTATCCGACTTGTAACTACATTCAACACGCTTAATTGATCAGACCCACTCATTTATATTTACTAAAGGACATGTATAAGATCCAGAGGAAAAGAAAAAGAAGACAGAGATTTAAAGAAGAAACTGGACTAGAAGATAAATAGTCTAAGTGAACCACACCCTCATCTACCTTGAATGAAATGGAGAAAAATATGCCACAATCTCAGATTCCTAAAAACAAACCAATAAACCAAAATTCAGATATGTAGGACTGGTTGAGACTGGAGTACTCCCTGAGGTTATTTTTATGGCATCTTACAAACTTTGAACTAAAACTAACTCCTAAGGTTATATTGTGTATAACAAACTGGCTAAGAAAATTGTTGTTGTTGTTATGTGCTGTCGAGTCGCCTGCGACTCATAGCGACCCTATGTACAACAGCCCTAAACTCCACTCTGTCCTGTGCCAATCGCACTG
>NW_006400009.1:106046-112945 GCF_000299155.1 Elephantulus edwardii
AATCTTCTATTCAACTCTTTAGTATCTTGAATTCTTCCCTGTGCTTTGGCTTCTCTGCGCTCCGGTGCAATTTTCAGAGTCTCTTCTGACATCCATTTTGGTCTTTTCTTCCTCTTCTGTCTTTGCAATGACCATTTTCCCTCTTCCTGGATGATACCCTTGATATCCTCCCACAACTTATCATCTATATATAAGTACTATGGTCCCTCAAAAATCAACTATACATGACATCAAATGTTCTTTACATATTTTTTATTTAGAATTTGTTTATAATTACTTTAAAACAAAGATAAGAATGTACAGGAGCAGGGAAACAAGAAACAAAATAACCAGAGTTAAAATGGGAGAATGTTCATGTATTATGAAGAATAAAACTGCCAAAACAATTTGTGTTGATGAAATGGAACTTAAGTACTGTGTAAAATTGAAAACAAGAATATATTTTTTAAAAAGATGTACAAGAAAGTTCATAGTTATTATCACAATCATTTAAAACTCGAAACTTTCCAAATGTCTAGCGAAGAATGATTAAAGGAGTGGCCTAGTGGCAAGAAGCTGTGCTACAATCCTGAAGGCACAGGGTTCTAGGCCACTAACTGCTCTGTGGCAGAAGGATGGGCAATCTCCTCCCATGCGAATAACTGCCTATGAAAACCTGCCAGAGGTAAGGTATGGGATGGTTCTGACTGCACGGTACACAACAACAACAATATACTAAAATATTGTACGCCAGGACAGGAGCGCTAGTGGTCTAGTTCATAAGAAGTTGGGCTGTTAACCCAAAGGCTGAATGTCTCTGGTGGTTCAATCCAGGGAGAAAGCAGTCTCCTCCACTGCAATTTACAGCCTCAGACACCCATGAGTCAGTTATAACTCAATGCAATGAATTAGAGTTTGGAAATATACCAGGAAAAGGAATAAACTAAAACTACGTTTTTAGAATATGGGGCGTCATACTTGGCAAGCAGGAAGAGATGGCAAAGAAGAAGAAGATGACCTTCAGCCAAGTGGGTTGCCACAGTGACTACAACAGTGAGCCCAAGTGTGCCAGCGATTGTGAGCATGGCACGGGATAGGACAGGGTTTGTGTCTGTTGTTCACAGGGTTGCTACAGGTGACATTTAATTTGATGGCACCTAAAAACAACAACAAAGCACTCGGTAATATGGATGAATCTAACAAAAGGTAAGATAGAAGACATTTTAAAAAACACAACCCATACAAGTGCATGCTATTCCATTTCTATAATTTCAAAATACAGGTAGAATTCATTTACGGTGTTGTAACTTGGGGTTTACCCTTGCTGAGGATAGTGATTAAAACGTAGCAAAAGAGGTTTCTGGAATTTTGGTACTGCTCTTTTTCTTGATCTAAGTGCTGATTTCACAGTTATATTTGTATTGTGAAAAATCTGGTGGACTGTACACTTTGTATATTTTTCTATCTGTAGATTAGACCTCAAGAGAATTAAAACAGATAACAAACTAAGTAATTTGAGTACCAGGAGATCCAAGGTTCACCTAGAACCTTGTCAATATTTTCCTTTGTCAGTATTTTCCTCTCAGTGCTTACAGTAAATGAAATTATCTGTTAGGGTTAATCTTTTGGAAGGTGAACTTGTTTATAAATTGCTAAGCTAAGCCACAGGAAGGAAAAGGTTCAATCAGTTGCTGAGCTAGATGGAGTATATCCATACAGCAAAGTATTTCACAGAGAGTGAGTGGTAAAACATCTTTGAAAATGCATCTCTTATAGATCTTAGGTGTTAACATTTTAAGGAAATTAAAAAAAAAACACAACACTTCAGTGCTTATAAGTTACACTAAGTAAATAAGCATCCACATTTCTAGTAGGAGCCCCCAGTATGTTCACCTCTCTTACCTCTTCCAGATATCCGAACGCCATTATTGACAGCATTTTTGTTTTTATAAGGCTTCTCCTGACCCACAATTGTGCCAGTGAAAGGTGCATACACAGTGGATCCATCTGGGCACAAGACATCAACACCCTGGTGAGCTCCACGGTTTCTAGGATGGAAATGAGAATGAACACACTGAGAATCTCCCCCAGGAAACTTTGTTGCTCAGGCATGTGTTATAAACAGGTTGTTTCTAGAGTAGGGTATTAGACACTGACGGTATAAGAGCATGTTAAAATGGCTCAGGTTCCTTACTCTCTGTAACTCAAATTTAACCTCCCTCCCTGCAGGTGGTATTAATGATCATATGTTTAACTGCAAGTAACACTCAAAACAAACAGAACAGCATGCTTATGAGAACAGCATCCGGAGAATGGGAGTTATCAAAATATGATATCCTGTAAAGAGTAAAGCATTCACAATAATATGTGGTATAGGAGACAGGATTGAGGCGTCCCTCAGGTTATAGGTTCCTCCACCTGGTTCCTTGCCTCCGTGGCTGTGGGACAATCCCAGGGGCCAGGTAGGACAAGAGCCTTTAGTATACAGAACTTCAAGCAGAGGAAAGAATTCTCTTAGCTCTCTGCGACAGAGGGCTGACCTGTGAGCCTCAACATACAAGTTGCCTGAGGGTCCTGATCTGTAGCCATACCAGAGACAAAGGAGGACACTAAGTGGCAGGAGAAAAGATGAGGAGAGGGGAGGCTCTGTGGTGAGAGTGAGCACTCTCCATTACTTGTGGGGAACCAGAACTGAGGTATCCCTGGGAGGGCTGACTTGAGATCCCCTGCATGCAAGCTGCTTGATCTGGCTGAGATTTCTAAATTCATGCCACTCTAGAGACAAATAAAGACACTAAGCTCCAAGAGAAAAAATGCATAAGAAACTGAGTAGATCACCTGGTTTCACACCACTCAGCCACTTCAAATATGAATGATGCCTATAGAGATGATGTTAGGGACTACTTTAAGGTACGATTCCTACAACACTGCCATGCAGAACAGAGAGAATCTCAAGGACTTTAGGAAAGGCAAATTTTTCCCAAAAGGATTTACAGTGGAGTGAGTAGCTCACCATGTTTTAACTTGGCAACTAATTAATAACATTACAAAGCCAAGAACAACAACTTTCACAGTTGTAGTAGAAATGACCTAACACTTATCAAGAAAAACTTCACATAATCTCAAGATAGCAGCAGGCAGCATCAAACACTGTGAGAAAACAAATTAATCCTTCTCCAAAAAAAGCAGAGAATATCAGAGAACTTATGAATATCCCAGAGTCAAGAAGGCAGGTGATATATATTGATATGGAAACCTTTGAACAACTACAAACAAAAGTACAAATGATGGAAGAAACAATGGAAGCTATAATAAAGGGAATAACCTAGAGGTAGAGAACCAGAAAAATAGATATTGATGAAGAGTTATTTGTACAGCTATGGAAGAAGGTGCAAATGATGGAAGAAACAATGAAAACCACCAAGAAAGCAAATGGTCCAGAGACACGGAGCCAGAAGAAATACTGATGAGGAGGAACTTGCACAAATACAGAATAAAATGCAAAAAAAAAAGAATAAAATGCAAAAAATGGAAGAAAGAATTGAAACTATAAAGAGGTACAAGAACTTAAAAAAATCATCACAAGATATAGAGGGTACTGTCAACACAGTACTAGAAATAACAGAAAGGCATGAAAATCCAATCCAGAATACTAAAACTGAAATTACAGAAGTGTCCAACACGCTTGAAGGATAAAAAAGTAGAATAGAAGTGATGGAGCAGAGAATCACGAGCTGGAAGGCAAGAACTTCAGTGGAAACATCCTGGAAGAAAAATCAGAGATGAAACATAATTGAAGAAAACATTAGAATCATGTGGATGATAGCAAAAGGAATAGCATACATATGATTGGAATTCCAGAATATGAGAAAGATAGGGAAATTACAGAGAAAATTGTAGAAGAAATACGAGAAGAAAACTTAGCAGGTATTCTGAGGAACAAGAAAATCCACATTCAGGGAAGCTCGGTGAAAACCAAATAGACTAGACCCAAAAAGGAAAACATCAAGACATGTAAAATTCTCCAAAATAAAAGATAAGGATAGAATACTGAAAGCAGCATGAGAAAAACAAAGAGTCACCTACAAAAGAAATGAAATCATAATTTTTCAGCAGAAAGCATGTGAACAAAAAGACAATGGCATGGCATATATGGAAAGTTCAAAGAAAATAATTGCCAACCAAAGGTACCCAACAAAGCTCTCCATCAAATATGAAGGAGATATCACATCTTTTGCAGAAAGGAAAGAATTTAAGGAATTTATGAAAACAAGATCAAACCTACAAGAACTTAAGGAAAGTCCTTCACAGACACCAAAAGAAATTGGATGGATCATAGTAACAAGAAACAACAAAAAAGAAACACAGCAAAATGGCAATAATAAACGAGGCCTGTCAATAATCACATTTAATGGGAATGGACTAAAAGCACCGTTCAAGAGAAAAAGAGTAGCAGAATGGATTTAAAAAAAACCCCACAAAGCCCATCAGTATGGTCTCTACAAGAAACACATCTCATAAATGAAGAGAAAGATAGACTCAAAATCAAAGGCTGGGAAAAAATAAATCAGGCAAAGGGCATCCACAAAAAAAAGCAGGAGTGGCAATACTAATCTCTGATAAAATGACTTCAGAATGAAAATCACTATAAAAGGTATGTAAGGGAAGTATGTAATGAGTAAAGGCACAGTAGGTCGCCATAAGTTTGGACATCTGGGAAGTGGCCTACCACCTGTGACCAGCAGCACACGCTTTCTGGGCCCCTGGACTGTGGCCAAGAGCCTCCATTACTGTACCTGGAGAACTTGGTGTCCCTTTAAGGTTGTGGTTCCCTAGAAACTTGCTGAGTGCACAGACACCTGGGTCTGGCGGGCCTGCATGTGCACATATGTATATACACGTGCGAGGGTGTGTGTTTCTCAGCACCTCCAGTTCCTGTGTGATGGGGCCAGCTAGAATCTTTTAGAGAGGGCTTATCAAGATTGATAGAGCATTTTTTTAAACTCAAATAACAGACTTTCTTTCTGTTCTCTTTTAAATAGGAGACCTTCAAGCATATCACACCCTCGCTCTCCTTGAGGAGTTGAAGAGTGAAGGATAATCAAGATTCCCAAACTTAATGGTCATCAGAGTCCAACCACCTGAACTTTTTAGCTGAGACACTGTGGTGGGAGCAAGGAGCGGAGAAGGACAGGACATTTGCATTTTTAAGACTCCCCAGCTTAATCCAAACAATGTCCAAGCCTGGGGACCCTTGGCACAGTCCCCTCTAATGTAGCCCAGGAATGGGGAGTTTGGGTTTTGTGATTTATTTAGTGCACAGCGATTGTAGGTGCGTCTTTGTTCTCTGTTGACACTGCCAGTGCTGGTTGCTCTGGATTCTCTGCTGACCATTCTTCACGGCATAGGCAGGAATGAAAGGGCCCTCAGGGTGAGGCTCCAGGTGCGAATGGATGGGTCCATAGCAAAGTTAGCCTTCTCTGCTGGAAGTTACCACTACAGGCTGTCTATCCAGAATAATGGACTTGGCATGACCAGCTGTTCTAAGGGCTGTTCTGGATCCTTCAGGATCTGCAAGGTTTGAAAATGGCTTATGCTCAGCCCTTTGTAGAACCTAGGTTCTTGATCTAAGACAAGTGTGATTTTAATCATTAAATGGAAGTGTTTGACTTTTTTTAAAAAAAGGAAGGAAAATAGAAAAACAATTAAAAGCATCAATAAGTCCAGGATCTGTTTTTTGAAAGGGTAAATGAAACTGACAAACCATTGGCAAACTTAACAAAAGGAAAAAAGAAGACACAAATCATTAAAGAATGATAGAGGTGACATCACAACAGAACCAGAGGAAATGAAATCCATAATTTCGATATATTATGAAGAGCTATATTCTGATAAATTTGAAAACTTAGAGGAAATGGACAAATTCCTGGAAATTCATGCCTTACCCAGATTGACATAGACAAATGTAGAACACTTGAACAGAACCATCACGGAAAAAAGAAATTGAGTAGATCATAAAAAAGTTTTTAAAAAAGTCCTGGATCAGATGGCTTCACAGCTGAATTCTACCAAATATTCAGAGAAAAGTTATCACCAAGTCTACTTATTTTGAAATATATAAAAAGAAAGAACTTTCCTGAGACATTCTATGACACAAGCATAACCCTAATACCAAAAGCAGGCAAAAAATATTACAAAAAAAGAAAGCTACAGACCACTATCTCTCATGAACATAGACACAAAAGTCCTTAGCAAAATCCTAGCCAATAAAATCCAAAAGCACATAAAAAAATAATTCACTATGACTAAGTGGGATTCATAAGGGGTATGCAAGGATGATTCAACAAAAGAAAAACAACATAATTAACTACATTAACAAAACAACTAACAAGAATCACATGATCCTAGCAGAAAAGGCCATTTTACAAAATCCAACACCCCTTCCTGATAAAGACATGCAGCATTATTGAAATAGAAGGGAATTTCTTCAACATAGTGAGAAGTATATATGCAAAACCACAAACCAGTATCATTCTCAATGAAGAAAGACTAAAAAGCATTTTCTTTGCGAACAGGGCCCAGACAAGGATGCCGACTGCCACCACTTCTATTCAAATTGTACTGGAAATACTTCCAAGGGCAATATGACAAAAAAAGGAAATAAAAGGCATCCTGATCAACAAAGAGATGGTTAAACTGTCACTATTTGCAGATGCAGAGGGTCAAGGACTGCAGTCTCCTATATGGATTGAGACTCAATGTCAAGAAGATAAAGATTCTCACCACTGAACTGATTGGCAGCATCAGGATGGATGGTGAAGAGATTGAGATTGTTCACAGCTTCAGTCTGCTTGGCTCCACAGTCAACACTCTTGGCATCAGCAGCCAGGAAATTAAAAGACGTATTGTGATGGGAAAGT
>NW_006400009.1:113461-131035 GCF_000299155.1 Elephantulus edwardii
GGTCGCTACGAGTCGCAAGCTACTCAACGGCACATAACAACAACATATGCAGATGATATGATAGGGTACACAGAAAACCACAAAACTCAACAAAAAAGCATGTTAGAGCTAGTAGATCAATTTAGTCAAGTGGCTAAGATTAATATCCAAAAATCAGTGGGATTCTTCTATAGTAACAAAGAGAACTCAGAGGAGGAAACTAAGAAAGCAATACCATTTACAATAGCCAACTACAAATAGAGATACTTTGGAGTGAACCTAACTAGAGACACAAAGGACTTGTACAAAGAAAACTACAAAACATTTGTATGAGACATAATAAAAGACCTAAATAAAAGGAAAAATGTTCCTTGTTCATGGATAGAAAGTCTCAATATTGTGAAAATGACAATCCTGCCAAAAGCAATTTACATGTTCAATGGAATCCCAATACAGATACCAAACTCATTTTTTAAGGAGATTGAAAGGGAAATTGTTAAGTTTATTTGGAGAGGAAAGAGACAGCAAATAAGCAAAGCACTTCTGAAAAACAAAAATGAGGTGGGAGGCATAGTACTCCCTGACCTCAAAACCTACTACAATTACTATAATTAGTTATGCATCCAAAACCTGAACCATGGATAAGGATGACAGAAAAGAATTAACACCTTTGTGTTGTAGAAGAGCACTGAACATCCCGTGGACTGCCAAGAGAACAGATATGTCTTGGAGAGGGTGCAGCTGGAGTGTTCTTTGGAGGCAAGAAAGATGAAGCTTCACCTCACATACTCTAGACATGTTGCTAGGATGTGTTATTCCTTGGAGAGGGACGTGATGTTGGGAAAGGTGGAGGGTTGGTGAAGGAGACTAAGACCCTCAAACACGTGGATTGACCAGGTGACTGCTGCAATGGACTCTTGTGTGTCAGGAAGTGTGAGGACTAACTTCGTTTCTTTAGTTTATAAGGTTGCTATGAGTCATACTCAACTTAGTGGCACCTAACAACAACGACACACTGTTACCATTGAATTGGCTCTCATGATCCTGTGCCATGCATATGATCTTTTTTTTTTCATGTATATGATCTTTGCTTGAGTCAGTTGTTATAACCACAGTCTGTGCTTGCCCACCTAAAAGGCTCATTTTCCAGCACTCTATCACAGAATCTATTGTTGCAATGCATAAGGATTTTATTGGAAGTAGTTTGTCAGGCCTCTCTTCCTAGGCTTAGTTTAGACGTTCCACTGAAAATTGTCTACCATGAGTGACCTTACATTTATTGTAAATACCAACAATACAAAAGCCAGCATAGTACTACAACGAGACAGATGGTGACTTGGTACATAGTAAGCCTTAAACAAATATTTACTATTATTATTTTATGACATTTGGCATCAATGTGGTAATCTTTGTAAACTATTACAGCTACCTGAAGTGTGACCCCTTCAAGATCCACTTTCAAAAGAGTTCTGTTTTTTAGGGAGCTTTGGTGGTCAGTGGTAAGAAGCTGCCCTGCAATTCCAAAGGCACACAATTCACATCCATCAGCTGCTTTGCAGGAGAAGAACGTACAAACTCCTGTGCAATTTACTGCGCTGGAGGGTCAGCAATGAGTCACTTCCAACTCATCAGCACACAACAAACAAAAAAAAACAGCTTTACAATAGTCTTTACTTTGCTTTCAATGATCCAGAAAAGTCATCATAAACATTATTTCTTATGCGTAATACTTTAAGTACAGTGTGTGATACTTCCTGGATTTATTAGGGAGACCAACAAAAAATGATTCCAGATTGTGACATTTCTTGGCTTCGCCTCTGACAGCTCTTCCAATGATCAGCTTTTACTTTTGCTTTTCCCTGTAATCACTACACCTGTTTTCACCTCCCTCTTCTTCCTCAGGGAGCTCTGGTAGCATAGTCCATGGAGAATTAACGAGGCTAACTCAAAGGGGACTCTTCTCTGAAGGTTCAAATCCACCAGAAGCTCTGCAGAGAGAAAAAGATGAGCCTTCTCCCCTCTGATTTACAGCCTTTGAAAACCTGCTGGAGGGTCAGCTTTAAGTTGATTCTAACTCAATGGCAATGACTTTTGAGATTTTTTTCCCCTCCCAATAATCTGCTGCCTTATAAATAAAATACACCAGAATTGCTTGAATCCTGTTTAAAGCAACAGTAAGCTTTCAGATGAATGACAATCACAGTTATTATATAAAGCAAGCACATTAACTAGTGCATAAGCTAATACAGTCACACTTTTGAATAATCATAGGCCATTTTCACTTGTTTCCCTATTTAAGGTATTTGAAACTGCTTTGTAAGTAGTAAGTGAGAATTTCCCTATAATTAGGGTAGAGAAGAGTGATACAGCTGGACACATGGCTATTTTAGGAGAGTCGCAACTCCAACGTGGTGCTGTATGTGATTAAAACTTCATAGAGTCTAGATGAATCTCTAAAGCACTCTTGCATGTTTAGGGTTGACCTCTGATATTCTGCTTCTAGAACTGACATAATATCGTGGTTTGGGTCTTTATCACCTGCCAATTTTTGTCTGAGAGGCTACTTAATCCTTTGTTAAAGCGCACTGGTGACATGTTACCTAGTAGGCTCCTAACGGAAAGGTCAGTGGCAGTTCAAATCCACCGGGGGCTCTGTGGGAAGAGGCACTCCCATATAACGATTTACAGCCTCAGAAACCCAACGGAGGGTTGCAACGAGTGGGAACTGATTCAACAGCAGCGGGTTTAATCCTGTATTACTTGAGCTCAAGTTTCTCATCTATAGAATGAGAAAGAGCAATGTTTGGTTTTCACCACAGAAAACCCAGGTCTACTAAGACAAAGGGTGAAGACATCCTAATCTGGGTGTTTGCTTCCCTCTCTTTTCCTTTTCCCCATGTTCTCATCCCAGTGCACGTTCTCTACTTGAAGCAAAGTGTCCGCAAATTGTTCCAAAGATACTTCTTTGTAACTGTTTATATCTCTGAGTTCATGCTGTCATAGGGAAATAATAGAGGGAACTTGGGGAAACTATTGGCTAGGACACGAAAAGATTAGGAGCCAAAAAGGGTGGGTGGGTGGGTTGGTTGGTTGGTTGGTGGTTGGTTGGTTGGTTGGTTGGTTGTGAAATCCAGTACCTTTGAGCAGTGTACTGTCCGCAACCATGGCTGTCACAGGTCCTGATCTCATTGGAAGACTTGCTGGCACATATATTCACCCATGGCCCAGCCATTACTAAAAAAGGAGAGATATAATAAACAAAGTTACTGGCCTCAGATATTTCCATTCTCCATTTGTCTTGTAATACCTCAATGACTTTTAAAAATTCTGTTTCTGCAATAGTTTTACCCTAGTTTTCTGCAATATAGGATGTAGTCTTCTTCTTGATTCAGATTGGTTTTATGTCTGGGTATAGACTTTGATTTATGACTAGAAGACTTCCAAATGCATTTCTTTATAATTTAAGATAAATCACTAATAAATGGCATACCTTGTCCATTTTTAAAGAAATTGCTCGTTATCTAGCTTGGGGACCTCTACATCTGTGTTTAGTAAAAAAAATCAGCAAAGCTTAAAAATCATTTTAGAAATGCAAAAATAATGTTAAATGCCTCTTTATTGTTGATGCTAAAAATCAAATCCTAGCAAATGTTTGAAATTAAAGGAGAAGACAGTTCTAAACCAGTGAAGTTTATGTATTACTAACTGAATTTCTCTCCTATTTGTCAGCAGAAGGGGAAGATTCTTGGAAAGAAGAAAATGTCAAACCAATTTAACAAATTGGGAAGGTAGAAGTTAGAAAAATGTACATAAGGTTCTTTGAAAAATTATGAAGCAGTAAAACATAGAGGAGGAGCTGGCACTGTCAGTGCATTTTGTACAGACTTCTTCAGTTAAACTTTGTGTCTTTAACATAGCATTGCTAAATGTTCAGTTGAATTAAATATCTTGGATTTCTAATTAACATTGACAAATGCAATCACTGAACTCTTTCTTTTACTTTAGCACAAATCTAAAAGGATAAACAAGAATCTGATAATTTGGTGGTTGACTTTTATTTAAAGACATTTTCCTATCCACTGATACTTGTGAGCTGACTTGCTGGCACCTAACAACAACAATATGAAGAGAGGCTTCTGAATATAGTTATTAGAGTAGTCTTTAATTCATTGCTAAGTGCCATCGAGTCAACTACAGCTGTTGTTGTTTGTTGTTGTTATGTACCATTGAGTCAGAAGCAACTCATAGTTGACTCTCTAACAAGTTTTTGGAGGCAGTTAAAGGGAAGGAAATTGCTCATCTTTCTGCTGGGGGGTGAATTCAAACTGTGTGGGTTGGCAGTGCAGCTCCTTACCGCTAGCTAACCCTATGCGCACCAATATAGGTGGGTTTTAAAAGTCCTGTACCTTGAAGTCAATCTTCAGGCCAACACTTTGATCAAGACACAATACCATTACTTTGATAAACTAATATTTAGTGTTCTGGAACTATATTACATTACTTACTAATTTACACATATTTGTCTCCAGCTGTGACTTTTACGTGAACATTCCTCTTTATTCTTGTGTCAGAGATTTTTTAAATCAAGTTCTCAAGGGCTATTTGATAGCAAACTTTCTTTCATAAAACCACAAACTTGTTTTCTAATATTGTTCCCGTTAGGCCCTTGACTAAAATTAGAAGACTTTTCTTAACATCATCCCATTGCATGTTAATGTTTTCTACTTTAAAGAACCAAAACAACCAAGTAGGATTCATTATTAAATCTTCCTTACCACCTAGTATCCTTCCTTATAATTTTTATTTATTTTTTGTTTTATAACATTTTAAAATTGTGATTTGGGTGAAACTACAAAAAAATTATTTTTCATTCACTCCTTTATACACATCTTATTTTGTATACAGTACTTTTTTAAAGAACTCAACACACAGACACACATTTCTGTTGTGATTGTGCTATTATTTAAATTTTTCTAAATCCTAGAATAATTTTTTAAAAAATTAGCCAAGATGCTAAAATTGTATATTTTACTTACCAGTTGAAATCAAAACAGCCAAAAATAGGAGTCTTGTGGAAAACATTATGGTTTTTGTTTCCCTTGGGATGGTTCTTCCTCTGATAATCAAGAGTCACTCTCAATTGGAGAATATTAAAATTTAAAATTTTCTAGCTATTTGAGGAATATTCAAGTTTAATATTTTCGTTGTAGAATATTCAAATTTAAATTAGTAATTGTCTCACTATTTAACTTTGGACTTTTGCCTCTCTCATTTCTTTCATTTATTTAGATACAAAAAGAGTAAAATAATAAAGAAAGTTACATTGCAGTATTTCAAGCCAGCTGTTTGATTTACATGTGGGACTTAATAAAGCACCCAAAATCCTTTGATCTTAAGAGGAAGCTAATTTTAATGGAAAAGCTGACTAAATATTAACAGAAAGTGATAAGCTAGGTGAAAATCAACAGTCCTCTGGGCTGTGACTGTAGGAGAATGTCTAATATTATCTGATAGTATATCTTCCTTTCATTTCCTTGGTAGCACATATTGCAAAAAAGAATTTATTATTAATAGTATATGACCGTCCATAATATATTCTGTAGCATATCCCCTGTTAGTCACCAGCAGTGTTTTTCCCAATTTAAATAATAATTAATGGAGAGCTGACTTGAGACTCTCCTGCACACAAACTGCTTAAGTTGGTGCCCTTGATCTTGTTCCACTCCAGAGACAAAGGAAGACAGACATTAGGCTTCCAGACAGAAGGCGCTCTCAGGTGAGACACTCTTCCCCAGAGCTAGCACTTGCAGGTGCTTATGGTGAAAGAGGGGACTAACACTTCCCTGGGGAAAGGGACTTCAGTTGGGGATCCTTGCCTCCACAGCTTTGGAGACATCCCAGGTGCCAGGCAGGACAAGATAATTTGGAACAGAGGGCTACAAGCAGAGGAAAGACTTTCTTGGCTTTCTTCAAGGAGAGCTGACTTGAGACCCTCCAGCATGCAAACTGCTTAAGGTGACACCCTGGATCTTGAGCCACTCAGAGACAAATAAAGACATTAGACTTCAGGAGAGAAAGTGCAGTCATGGTGAAAAGAGTGTCTACTGACTGGGAAAAAGCATTTGGCAATACCATCTCAGACAAGGGTCTCATAAATAATTACAAAATACTACTGCCCCATCAACAAAAGAATGGATAGAGAAGCTCTGGTATATTCGCACAATGGAATACTACGCTGCACTGAAAAACAAGGAACTCATAAAATATTATTCAAAATGGGTGACCCTGGAAGACATTATGCTGAGTGAAATATCTCAGTCATAAAATACTGCATAGTAGTAGTTGTTGTTGTTATGTGCCATCGAGTCGCTTGCAACTAATAGCAACTCTATGTACAAGAGCCCTAAACACTGTTCTATCCTGTGCCAACCTCACTGTCTCAAACACACTCATTCCCACCACTCCACTCACAGAATCGATCCATCTCATCAAGGGTCTTCCTCTCCTGCGCCATCTGTCTACTCTCCCAAACATGATGTCCCTCTCCAAGGACCAGTCAGTCCCTCCTTGCAACATGCCCAAAGTATGTCAGATGACGCTTCAGAATCCTTGACTCCAAGGAGCATTCTGGCTTCACCCTCTCCAGGAAAAACCTGTTTGTTCTCCCAGCAGTCCATGGTATAGTCAACACTCTTCTCCAGCACCACAGCTCAAAGGCATCAATTATGTTTCTATCATCCCTGTTCACTGTCCAACTCTCCTATGCATAACACGTAATTGCAAAGACTATAGCCTGGGTCAGGCACACCTTAGTCTCCAGCCTGACGTCGTTGCTCTTCAGTACTCTTGAGAGGTCCCTCACAGCTGACTTTTCCAGTGCAATTCATCTTCTGATTTCCTGGCTGCGGTTACCAAGAGTGTTGACTGTGGAGCCAAGTAAACAAAAACTGTTAACTATCTCAATCTCTTCACCATCCATACTGATGCTGCCAATTGGCCCAGTGGTGAGAATCTTTGTTTTCTTGATGTTGAGCTTCAATCCATATGCAAGACTGCAGTCCTTGACCTTCTGCAGCAAGCGCTTCAGGTCCTCCTCAGTTTCAGCAAGCAGGGCTGTGTCATCTGCATAACGCAGATTGTTGATGATTCTTTCACCAATCCTGATGCCACATTCCTCCTCGTACAGCCCAGTGTCTCGGATGATCTGTTCTACATACAGATTGAAAAGGTATGGAGACAAAATACATCCCTGATGGACCCCTTTCTTGATTTTGAACCATGTCGTGTCTCCCTGCTCTGTTCTTTCGACTGCCTCTTGCTCCAAGTGTAGGTTTCGCTTTAGCACAACCAAATGTTCTGAGATTCCCATTCTTCTCTGAGTCAGCCATAGCTTGTTGTGATCCACACAGTCAAAAGCCTTTGCATAGTCAATGAAGCACAGATAGACATTCTTCTGGTATTCTCTGCTTTCTCCCAAGATACATCTAACATTAGCTATAATATGCCTAGTACCATGACCTCTTCTAAATCCAGCCTGCACATCTGGCAGTTCTCTGTTGACATATTGTTCCAAATGGTTTTTGGATAATTTTCAGAAGAATCTTGCTTGCATGTGATATCAATGATATTGTTGAATAATTCCCACACTCTGTTGGGTTACCTTTCTTTGGAATGGGAACAAATATTGATCTCTTCCAGTCAGTTGGCCAGCTGGCTGTCCTCCAGATTTCCTGGCACAACTTAGTGAGCACATTGAGGGCAGCATCTCGATGATTTATTTCTGTTGAAACAAATCAGTTGGTATGCTGTCAACTCCTGGATCCTTGTTTTTTGCCAATTCTTTCAGAGCAATTTGAACTTCCTCCTTCATCACCTAGGCTCTTGCTCATGTGTTATTTCATGAAATTCCTCTGTGTCAGGCGATTCCTTCTGATACAGTGACTCTGTGTACTCCTTCCATCTTCTTTTGATATTTCCTGTATCATGGGTAGGGGAAAAAGCAAAGGTTTGCAAATTTAATGAGTAAAGGAAATAGGAAAGATCCCGTGGGGGCCTGAAAAGACAGGGTAATGATGGGCATAGTCCAATGATGATTAATTTTATAAAACTTAATTCATGGGAATGGTTGTATGAAATACAATATGAATGAAGAATAGTGTGAAGCAAAATGTACACAAACTTTGTAAGCAAATCAATATAAAAGAAAATCTTTTTTAAAAAAATCATAACAAAAGTTTTTTTCATATATTTCCCTGACTGGTGAAGGTAGTGGACTAATGATGCCAGAGTCATGAAAGTGATCCTTTTAAAGTGGATCTATTTTCTCTTCTTGCTGTAAAATCCCAAGAAGCATTTTCTAGCTTAGCCTAGCATCTCACTGATAACATGACTTATCTGCAGAGTGACTAGATTAGAGCACATGAGCGAATCAGAACAAATTTCCTCTACTCAGGTTGGAGAAGAGTACAGAATAGCCATGGACTGCCAAAATAACAAATAAGTAAATCTTGGAAGAAGCACAACCTAGGTGTTCCTTAGAGGCAAGACTGGTGAAACTTTGTCTCATATATTTTGAGCATATTTTCAGGAGAGGTAAACCCTTGGAAAAAGACCTCTTGCTGGGAAAGATGGAAGGTCAGAGGATGACCCTGCAACAAGATGGATTGACACAATGACTATAACAGTAGTCTCGAGGATGGGAAATAGCCTGTTGTTGTTAAATGCCATCAAGTCACCTGCAACTCATAGAGAACCTACATACAACTGCTCTGAACCCTGCTGTATCTTGAGCTAACTTCTCTGTCACTGACACACCTACTCTCATTACCCTAGTCACTGAGTCAATCCATCTCATCCAGGGTCTTCCTCTCCTCACTGTCTCTCCACCCTTCCAATCATAATGTCCCTCTCCAAGGACTAGCCTCCCTTGCAACATACCCAAAGTATCACAAGGATGGCACAAAATCAATTCAGATCTGTTGTTCTTAGGGTTGCTGAGTCATCGTGGACATGGCAGCACCTAATAACAACATGGACTTACAGAAAATGAGATGTTCTAACAACTCTTATTCACTGTTGGTGGGAGTGTAAAATGGTGCAACCATTCTGGAAGGCTGTATGGCGCATTCTCATGCACTAAAGAGAATATACCCTAAAGAAACCAGAACTACCACCCAAACAGATAAATGCACACTCATGTTAATTGCTGCATTGTTCACAATAGCGAAGTGAAAGCAATCCAAGTGCCTGTCAACAAATAAATGGATAGAGAAGCCGTGGTATATTCACACAATGGAATACTACACAGCACTGGAAAACAAAGAACCCATAAAATATTATACAAAGTGGATGACTCTGGAGGACATTATGCTGAGAGAAATATCCCAGTCACAAAAGGGCAAATACTGCATAATGACACTGTTATAAAATAGGACTGACATGGGGGGGGGTGAGGGAAAACTAAGAAAAGAGGGGATAAATAATGTACATTGCATTGAAATAGATGAGGGAAAGAACTGTCTAAAAGAAACATATGATAGAATATTATTTGCATGACTACAGTCGAGAATGAGAGGTGGACAGAAGGAGAAAATTGTGCAACAATTAAAGACTCTTTTTAAAGAGAAAAGCAAACTGAAAGTGGGGGCGGGTTGGGAGGAAAATGTGCAAAAAGTCAGTGAATGGAAATCCAAATTTTCTTTAACTTTCGTTAAAATATCAATTAAAAAATGTTTAAAAAGGAAATGGGATCTTGTTGTTAGGTTACTTCAGTGTGGCCCCAAATTATGAGAACTCCCATGTCCTGACTCACTTGCTATTGTTGAAATAGTTCCAACTCACTTTGGGTTGATGAGGCCGTAAATCTTAATGAGAGGAGACTCCCGTCTTTGACCAGCAGAAGTGCTGGTGGATCTGAATTACAGACAACATACAGCCTTTGGGTTAGCAGCTTAACTCTCTGCAGACAACACCACCAGAGCTCAAAACCACAACAATCCCTAAGAATTTCACTGGCTGATTGTTCAGAAGTAGATCACCCAGCTTTTCTTCCCCATCTTCCTCAGTCTGGAAGCTCCACGGACACTTGTTAAGCATCACAGCGATAGTCAAGTCTCCACTGACAGATGGATGGTGGCTGTTGGCCAAGAATCAAATCCACATGGAAGGCAAGGATTCTACTCCTTAAAATACCACTTCCCCCAAGAAATAGAATACAGAAGGATTTGAAAGCTATTTGAAAGTTTGATCAAATAAACAAAAAGTCTGATGGACTTATAAAAGGTTTTCTTATAAATTGAGTATTTCATATTACCCTGCACTCAGTTGGTTCAATGTTACTGTTAATAATACATAAGAGTAAGCACACAAAACCTTCTCCTACACTAGATCACTGGAATGGAAGAGATGTAGAAATAGCCACACATCCATATAGTACTCAGTACATGAAAAAAATACCACTTGAGACTGTTGGAAAAATAGTGAATCATTGTATAAATAGTATTGAAGCAATATTTGGCAAGAAATAAAAAATTGAATCTTCTGGTTGATAATTTCTCTTTTGATTTTATTGAGTAGCTGTATTAGTTGTTCTGACTATATGCATAAAATACTCTTTCCAAATTACCTCAAAATAATTTTAATAGTATAAAACTCCCAGTATATTTAAGGATCTCTGGTGAGCTCATGGTAAGGAGCTGCACTGCCAGTCTGAAGGCAGGCTGTTTGAAATCATCGGCTGTTACATGGAAGAAAGGAGGACAGTCACCTGCTGTAGGATTGACTGCCTCTAAAAACCCACTGGGGAATCAAACATGAGTTGGTTCCAACTTGTTTTTATATAACAACAATATATTTTGAGTAAATATGTTCCTCAATTTGTTTTTAACCAGTGTCTCTAGTGTCAGGAAACTATTGATGTTTTATTAAGTGGTGCTAGCTTTAAATGTTGTTGCTATGTACCATCAAGTCTGAACTGACCCATAAATGACCCTCCTGGGGGTTTTCAGAAGCAGTTAATCGCATGGAAGGAGATTGCCCATCCTGAAATAAAAGATTTCATGTGCTGAGCCTATCTGGTTGCTACCATTTTGAGAAAGTTACATAAAACCCTTTAGACTTTACTGCACTGCAGGAATAATGGAAAAAGAAGAAATGGAAATAAGCAATTTAATATCTTTAATCTGTTTTTGCCTCCCTACAGTTTGAAAGTTTTTGTGAAAGAGATGAAACTTTTCAAAGGGCTGCTGGTCCCGGTGACCTGATTGAGCTCCTTTCGGCTCTTCTCCTATGTTTCATTGGAAAGAATTGACATTAATTGGCTGCATTAGGTTACTGATTTACAAAAACAAACGCACCCAGAAACCTGAAAAGGGTTCATACTGCTCTACTAAAGTCTAATCATGATCAGAGTCAAGAAGGCGTTAAAAACACCTGTTTTCACTAATAGAAACTTTAGTTTAATGATGAACTCTTACTTGGCATCATCCAGCTGTTGTTGTGCTGTCGAGTCACTTGCGACTCATAGCGACCCTATTACAACAGCCCTAAACTCCGCTCTGTCCTGTGCCAATTGCACTGTCTCTGACACTCCCATCCCAATTATCCCAGTCACTGAATCAATCCACCTCATAGAGGGCCTTCCCCTCCTGCGCTGTCCCTCCACCCTCCCAAGCATGATGTCCCTCTCCAAGGACCGGTCTCTTCTCACAACATGTCCAAAGTATGTTAGACGAGTCTCAAAATCCTTGCCTCCAAGGAGCCACCCGGTTTAATCCTTTCCAGGACGAATCTGTTTGTTTTCCTAGCAGTCCATGGTATTCTCAATACTCTTCTCCAGCACCACAGCTCAAAGGCATCAATTCTCCTTCTATCCTCCTTGGTCATTGTCCAACTCTCTGATGCATAACAGGTGATTGTGAAGACCACGGCCTGTATCAAATGCACCTTAGTCTCCATAGAGATATATAAGCTATGTAATTAGACATCATCCAGCTACATTCTAAAAACACAAAACAAACATCTAAATCATTCTTTCTTCCTGCTCTAACTTCTCTTGCAGGCAAATCTATTCTGACTGATAGCAACACTAGAGAAAAAAGGGAAATGATCTAAAATACGAGAGATGATGAAGAGATTGAGCTTCAGTTTGCTTGGCTCTACAATCAACATTCTTGGTATCAGCAGCCAGGAAATTAAAAGACAAATTGCATTGGGAAAGTCTGCTGTCAGAGATCAAAGCAATAAAGAGCAATGATGTCAGTCTGGAGACTAAGGAGCACCTGATATAGGCCATGGTCTCTGCAATTACTTTCTTTGCTTTAGAAAGCTAGAAAATGATTAGGGATGATAGAAGGAGAGTTGATGCCTTTGAGCTTTGGTGCTGGAGAAGAGTATTGAATATACCAGTGTATATGCTAGGAGAACAAACAAGTTCATTCTGGAGAGGGTGAAGCCAGACTGCTCCTTGGAGACAAGGATTCTGAAGCTTCATCTGGCATACTTTGGACATGTTGCAAGGCAGCATCAGTCCTTGGATAGGGACATCATGCTTGGGAGAGTAGAGGAACAGCACAGGAGAGAAAGACCCTTGATGAGGTGGATTGATTCAGTGACTAGAGTAATGGGAGTAGGTGTGTCAGAGACAGTGAGATTGGCACAGGACAGAGCAGGTTTTAGGCTGTTGTACATAGGGTCGTTATGAGCTGGAGGCAACTTGATGGCACATAACAAGAACAACAACAATTTAACACAGATTTCTTACCACAGTAAGAAGACAGGATTTGATTACAAAATATTTTCATGTGGAGAGTCATTTTTAAGTTTTCTAATATGAAGGTGGTTGATTTATCCTAGGTGACATGAAGTTAAAAAGGATTTGTCAAATAAGCCATTAGCTTTTTAATTAATTGTCTAATACAGGGAATGAGTTGTTAATTGTTACTGTGACATAGATACCATATTTGGTTGTTTTAGATTAAGGTGTAAAGTACTGAAGGAGAAAAGCTTTACCCATTTATTAAATACAGCTGTGTATATAATGAAGTACTTAGAGGGATGCTACTAGGACAAAGTTTTATAGCTAAGGTCCTTGAATAATCATTATCTTTAATCAGAAATGGCAATTGCACAGTACACATACAGTATGTCCTTGGCTATAACCAAGGTAGACATTGCTAATCAACTAATATTTTGTCAAACAACCCCTGAAATGATAAGCTTACACCTGCATCTTTCTCAGTTGCTTAAACTTAGGATATAGATTCCATATTTATGTGTCATCCTTGATTGAGCTATATAGTCCAACTCTTGGTTTTTTCAATGTCCCAGACTCAGGGAGAGTGACTCAACTTTTCTGAAGGTCAAATAAATGATGCCAGCTCCATATGTTATTGTTACTGTCACTGTTGTTGTTAGGTGACATTGAGTTGAATATGACTCAGAACTATGAACCACAGATCTGAACCCTGCCCTCTTTGTGCCATCCTCACCAGCTCTGACATAGTGAGCTAATTGCTGCAGTCACTGTGTCAATCCACTTGGTTCAGGGTCACCCTCTGTTTCGCTATCCCTCCACCTTCCCAAGCATGATGCCCCTCTCCAAGGAATATCCCCTCCTAACAGCATGCCTCAAATATGTGGGACAAAACTTTGATATCCTTGCTTCTACGGAGCACTCTGGCTGCACTTTCTCCAAGATAAATATAGACCTGTTTGTTCTTTTGGCTTTCCATGGGATATTCATTACTCTTCTCCAACACCACAGTTTGAAAGTATCAATTCTTCTGTCGTCCTTATTCATTCCTGAAATAACAAGGTATAAATTCTGTGGTCTACAATAATACTAACTCCGTCCTTAAGATATATTAAAACAATTATATCATCTCAACAACTACTGATTGTAAGAAAAGCCTGGTAATCTACTTCTGAAAATGATACAATCTTATTATAAGTCATATAAAAGAAAGAGAGTAAGACCCTCAATGAGATGGGCTGACACGGTGACTGCTGCAATGGCTCAAGTGTGTCAGAGATGGAGAGGTCGGCACAGGAGAGGACACGGTTCAGATCTGTCGTTCATAGGGTCACTATGAGTTGTACTTGACTTGATGGCACCTAACAACAAGGACAACCATGGATCACAACAAAACACTGTCCAACCTGCTGCTTTGAGAAAGCGTCACTCTCTAGAGAGGACATTGTGTTTGGTAAAACAGAGGGCTAGTGAGCGAGTGGAAATCTTTGTTGAAAATTAGTGTAACACCAGCCATGAGAATGAACTTGAACTTTATGGAGTAACTAGGAATCATAGTTGATCTGGTGGCTTCATGGTAAGGAATTGCTCTGCCAGTGGAAAGGCAGGCAGTTTGGATTCCTCAGCTGCTCTGCAGAGAAAAGATGGGCAATCTCTTCCCATTGTTACAGTAGTTGAACGCCTTTGGGATGGCAGTGCAATTTCTTGCCACTAAGCCACCAGAGCCCTCCATGTGATTTACTGCCTCTGAAAACCTGCTAGAGAAACAGCTATGGGTCCATTTTGACTCAACAATACACAACAACAAAAATCATAGATACCTGGTGGTACCTGTAAAAAGAGCAAGGGCTGCCTGTGGACAGCTATATCTGACCTCTACCAGCTCACAAGAGGGGACTGTCCCTACCAATAATATCCACAGCACAAAATCAATTCCCATGAAGTCAGACATGTAGTATAATATAGGTTGGTAGCAGAGAAATCCCTCAGTTAGGACAACTGCTGAAATGTGCTCAGAATCACTTCAGCCTCGAGCCTTGTCGCTTTAGGCCAGTGTTACAAAGCTCTCAATCTTGCTAATTATGGCTCTCCCCACCTCAATTCTTTAAAACAAACAAACAAACAACCACAAACCACCCATCTTGGGCAAAAGGCTCTTAGCTCTGAATTCAGTCCCAATGTCAGCTTCGTCTCATGTCAGGTCTCTGATTCTCTGCTGCTCTCCTGCAGGTCTGGCTGCCACAGAAATCTCTGGCCCTGAAGGCTGCATGGCATTCTCTTACTTCTTCTTTGCTAATAGTGAATCTTTGCTTCTGAATCTGCTCAATTTAGTGGCAAGACCAGCTAATCCCTTTGTAGATAGGCTAACACATCTATTAACATATCCCCACCTGTCCACATGGCAAAGTCAGAGGCAATGACCAAGGAAGACATTTTTAACAATAAACCCTTAACACCACAGCAGCTAAAAACAACATTCCTTATTGTTCATGTCAAATTAATTATCTGCTTAGTTAGCTTAGTTGCCTTTAGTTCTTTTTTAATTTCTGTGATTTTTTTATTTTTACTAATTTATTTACAAACTTCAAATACATTGTTTTCCAGAACAGATTCTTCTAATTTCCCTCAACCCCCCGATCGATTGTATTTTACAATCCTATGATTAATCCTCCCACCCCCACAAATCCTTATCCCTCTGCTTCCACCCCCCACTCCCAGATCCTTATTTATGCTCATTCTACAATAATATACATACAATATTTGTCCTTATGGGACTGAGTTAGTTCACTCATCATAATGCTCTTCAGTCCCTTCCAAATTAGGTACTAATTTAGAAAATCATTGTTTAACCATTGGTTCTTGACGAGAGATTTCCTCAAATGTCTTGAACTAAGAAATCTTGTCTTTGCCAAAGGGCTCTGTTTGTTGCTTTGGAGCATGCCTTCCACACTCAGCCAGGTAATTAACAGCCTATTAACTTCTGGCTTATGCAGCGCCTCAAGAGCAACTTAGGGTGAGAGTTTGGGGTATTGTCATGTTTATCTTCTCATGCATACAGACTGAACATGTGTGAAGCCCTGTGCATGGAATTGTCTTTAGGTTCCTAGGAATATGGAGGAGCTTTGCAAAGCCATTAGGGACATTTCAGTGACTAAATTTCCCTTTAAAGTTTTGTTTTTTGTTGTTTTTTTTTTTATTATTAGTCTTTTGTTTGCTCGAACTGATACCCTTCTACAGTTCCAAAGTTAGTCAATTGCTTGGAACTGTTTTTCAATACCTACCCCCTGCCCCAGGGAAAAGACTGTTTACACTGAGTGAACCCTAAGTCAGGTCAAATATTGGTAACTGTGCATGTAAATTCTTCTAAGACCCTATCAGACAGTTAATTAATGATTAATAATTAATGATTAATTCTTGTTAATAAGGCTTTAAAAGTGCTCTAAATCAGTTCATCTCCCTCCTATGGCTGCCAGGCTATCAGTTTTTTACCAAGAATGCAGGCTATTATCTTTGAAAGTTACTTTAGAACTAGAAAGTGGAAGATGGGACTATTTCTGTTAGGTACTGTCAAGTTGAGTACGACTCTTAGCAACTCTATGAACAACAGACCCTGTGCCATCCTTATCATTCCCAACACACTTGGGCCCATTACTGATAGTTCTAGGGCAAGTCAAAATGCCATAAAACTTCTTACCGTTCTTACCAATAATCACATACTCCGAGGGAAATTGAAAGACTTTGGTTACTTATATAATTCTGGAAAAGTTGATTTTGACAAGTTTTTACCTTACAGTTACAGAGGAGATAATTCTTAGGAGTCTTTCTTATTATTGAGTGCTTGCCAGTCAAAATCTACCATAGCTGACTCTCTAGCAGGTTTTCAGAGGCAGAAAATCACACAGGAGGAGATTATCTATCTTTCTCCCACAGAGCAGCTGCTGGATTTGAACCGTGTGCCTTCGGATTGACAGTGCAGCTCCTTATCTCTAGGACACCAGAAGTCCTTACTCTGCTATTTTTGCTAATATTAATACACATTATGTTTATAAGACATCTTATGCAACAATTAAAAAGCTCAAAACCACTTCTAAGAGTCTGTTCTGACTCATGATGGGGTGGTGTTGTGTACCGTTGAGTCAGAGATGACCATAGCTGACCCTCTAAGCAAGTTTTCAGAGGCAGTTAATCGCGTGGCCATCTTTCTCCCACTGTGCAGCTGGTGGCCCCAAGCCCTGGACCTTCAGAATTGCAGTGCAGCTTCTTTCCACTAGGCCACCAGAGCTCCCCAAAGGAAGACATAAGAGGCCTCGTGGATAAGGAGTTAAATCGTCAACCCAGAGGCAGGTGGTCAAATCCATCAGCATCTCCACTGGAAAAAGATGAGCCATTTCCTCCCATGTGACTCTGACCTGTAGAGACCCTGTAAGACAGGATGGGATTGCCCCTTCAGGTTCCCAAGGGTGTCCATCTTTATGGAAGTAGACTGCCTCATCTTTCTCCTGCAAAGTATCTGGTGCCTTCAAATTACTGACTTCTCAATTAGCATCCCAGTATGTAATCCAGTGTACCGCTGGGGCTCCTCACTTTTGGAATGTTGTTGTGTACCATCAAGTTGGAACTGACCCATACCTGACCCTCCGGTGAGTCTTTAGAGGCAGTTAGTCGCACAGAACGTGATTGTCCATCTTTGTTCCGCTGAGCAGCTGGTGGCCTTGAACTTGCAGCACTGCTCTTGCCCCTAAGCCACAAAAACTCCCCTCTTATGGAATTGTTGTTGTTATGTGCCATCGAGTCATTTGCAACTCATAGCGACCTTATGTACAAGAGCCCTAAACGCCGTTCTA
>NW_006400009.1:131270-135878 GCF_000299155.1 Elephantulus edwardii
TATTCAATACTCTTCTCCAGCACCACAGCTCAAAGGCATCAATTCTCTTTTTATCATCCCTATTCACTGTCCAACTCTCCAATGCATAGCACCTAATTGCAAAGACTATAGCCTGGATCAGGCACACTTTAGTCTCCAGCCTGACGTCATTGCACTTCAGTACTCTTGAGGGGTCCCTCACAGCTGGAATAGATTGTGCAAAAATCCACCTACCTTTGTAAGGCTGAAATAAAAGACTTCAAATAAATTTTATTTTTCCAACAGAGTATCTCTCCACTGTACGCATGCAATTCATACATAAATTTGTGCAGCTAAATAGCTGGCTGTCAAAGTGAAGACTTTGAAAGTTCTTATGTAGTATCAAAATACCTTCCCTCCTTCTATTTACCACATTTGCTATACATAATAAATTACATTGTCTGCTTTTACAGCTTAAACCCATTTATATTTTACATCAGGTTGATGCCAAGAATGATTGTAAATGGACTGTCTGTGGCATATCAGCAATTTGGCTGACTGACAGACACGGATCGCCATCCACACTGAGATCCACATAAAATGACGTCAGATCACTCTAACATGACTTTAAATTTTATATGACTTTTTTTTATGAACAAAGACTTCTTCATTCCATTAAGTGCAAATATGTCATAAAAACCATACCACCGTGCTCGCTTTGGCAGCACATATACTAAAATTGGAAGGATACAGAGAAGATTAGCATGACCCCTGTGCAATTGACACAAATTTGCGTGTCATCCATATTTTCAATATTTTAATATTCCATATTCACATTTTAAGTATTCCATATTTTAAAAAGAAAAACACCATATCACCCTTTATTTAAAAGTATTCTTTCTTGTTTTTTAAAATCTTGTCTGAAAATTTAGTAAGAAAAATGACCATTTAATCCTACGATTCTCCAGTGTTCCAAACCCCAGTCTATAGACAGCCCTCAGTCTATCAGTTACTTGCAGAACCACTGTGGGCATATTTCCTCATTCTGTTTCACCATCTGTTAGTACTTTGACCAAAGGAAAGTAAACAGCCCAGGGCCACCTAGGGAAAAACAGATTTAGATTACCCTGATCCATGGTAAACAGATGTATGTGGCTCAGTGAGCTTTGAACCCTGAAATCACACCACACACAGACACAATCAGAGCTTTGCCAGAGGTTGCAACACACACATTCTTGGCATCATTGTTCTGATTGACTTAGACAAACTGAGTATCTTAAGCTGGGTGATAACTGAATTGACAGTGGAAGAAATGATGATGCTCTCTCCGGCTACTTACAACTCCTTTAAAAAAAAAACAAAAACAAACCCCAAACCAAAAACCACCCACATGCCTATCAACATGAGTGACTTTCCAGGTCAGTTACACAACTTCATCACTGTTCAACAGCTCCAAACTATCACCTGTGTTGTGTGTAGTGCTTGCTAGGTACTGTACTAGAAGCTGTGAAAATGTGAGGATAAGGAGGGAGGCAAGACATCCAGGAAAGTGCCAGTTGACAAGGACCTGGGAAGTATCACTGCTGTAGGTGAGAAGGGTGAATGTCCCCAGGAGAACTGAGAGAGCTAGGGGGAGTCTTGAATGTCCTGATTTCTCCTGTGCCTATGAAGCATTTCAGGAGACATCGTAAATCAAACCTAATCCCACTCTTAGCTTGTTTCCAACAATAAATATGGAATTTTTAAAAACCTGATTAGACTCTGGGGAGATCTGGAATTGTGCCAGGAATATTCTGTTGAATGCCACGAGAGAAGATCAGGAAGTAATTATTGAACATTTAGCGTCTGTGCTAGGACAAGATACAGTTGTGCTTTGTTGTTTTCAAATTTCCCTTTAAAATGTTCTATGAGAAAGTATAGCTGAAACTTGAAACAATTTTCGTCTGTTACTGCTAAATAGAAAATATCAAGAAAAGGAAATTGGTTGTACTTGTTGGTTTTAAAAGACAGAGAGAGAGAGAAAAATGTGACTTTAGGATGACTACCCTTATTTAAACTGAACCACAGAGTAAGCCAAAGTTTTCAGGGAAAGTGTTAATGGCTCTGGCCCAAGAGAATCTTCTAAATCTAGACCATTGTTTTAAACTGAAGATGTTTTCTTTCTGCTCATAACAAAATATGTTCTAACATAACAGTCTAACAGCTTTGCTTCAGGAGCCAAAATTTAGCTATGCTTTTTGGCTTCAAGGGTTACATTAAAACAGAGGCAGAGCATGGCAGGTAGTATGCATCACATCCCCCACTCAGGAAACTTCATTGTGTTGCTTAAATTTATGGACATTTTATGTACCTAATTACTGTCTGAAGTTGTCAATTATTTAATTTTACTTGAATACACAATCAACACCCATTGATGTCAGTTGTAAAGAAAGAAAAAGACATGTTACACTGGGAAAATCTGCAGTCAAGGACTTTTCCAAAGTGCTAAGAGCAAATAAATCAATTTAAAGACTAAGGTGCACCTGATTCAAGTCATGATATTTTCATTTGCTTCCTATGCATCTGAAAGTTGAACAATAAATACGGAGAATGAAAGAAGAATTGATGCTTTTGAAAGGTAGTGTTGGTGAAGACTATTGAATATCATCCCATGGACAGCCAAGCAAACAAACAAATCCATCTTGAATGAAGTACAATGAGAGTGCTCCTTAGAAGCAAGCACGGTGAACCTTTGTCTCATTGAACTTTTGACAACTTTTCAGGAAGAGCCAGTCTTTGGTTGAGGAAGACAGGGAGTTGGCAAAAGACAGGAAGACCTTCAACAAGATGAGTTGACACGGTGACCACAACAATGGATTTGAGCATAGCGCAGATTGTGAGGATAACACAGGATAGGACAAGTTTCAGCTGTTACTCATAGAGACACTATGAGTTGTAATCACCTGGACAGCACCTAACAACAACAATTACAGTTTCACTAAAAACTTGGTGACCAATTTAAAACTTTTGATGAGAAGTTAGACAAGAAACAAAGCATAATGAAAATTATTGAGCCAAAGGAATTTCCACAGTTCATTGCCAGGCTTTGCATTTTGTAAACACTCTACATCTCTCCGTATTTTACCAATGCCAACACACACAGAAACAGGAAAACTATCTGGGAATAGCAGAACTCCTTGTGGGATGTGCATCCAGATTAGTCCCGCCCTTTCATATTTTTGACAGCAACTAGCAAAGGCTATTAGAGGCTAGAATTTATAATTTAAGAGCAGTTTGAGTTGGACAGAGGATTTCTAGCTAAGGAAACAAAGATCATCAGTTAAATATGCTTTTTGTTGATCAATAGAAAATATTTTGAAATATCTTTTCATTATTAAAGTCACAGTTTGTCCTTTTCTTTCTAAAACCTTGTTGAGAAAGAAAAATATGAAAACTTGTTTTGCCAAAAATAGAAGGGTTTCTTCAAATAAGGCTCCCATTTAATAATTCAAGAATTTCATTCCTTGGTGTGTTTCTTTCAAAGAGAACAAAGTGTCTTCTTGGGTTTTGCATTATTACCTTGTTTGTTTCTGTTCCTTTCTTGCTTTGTTTCCTCACCCTCCCAAGCATGATGTCCCTCTCCAAGGACTGGTCCCTCCTTGTAACATGGCCAAAGTATGTCAGATGAAGCCTCAGAATCATTGTCTCCAAGGAGCAGCCCGGCTTCACCCTCTCCAGGACAAACCTGTTTGTTTTCCTAGCAGTCATGGTATGTTCAATACTCTTCTCCAGCACCACAGCTCCAAGGCATTAATTCTCTTTCTATCATCTCTAATCATTGTCCAGCTTTCTGAGGCATAGCAAGTAATTATAAAAACTATGACCTGGAGCAGGTGCTCCTTAGTCTCCAGACTGGCATTGTTTCTCTTCCGTACTTTGGAGAGGTCCTGACAGCAGACTTTCCCAATGCAATTCATCTTTTAAATTCCTGGCTCTGGTACTACGAGTGTTGATTGTAGAGCCAGGCAAACCGAAGCTGTCAACAATCTCAATCTCTTCATGATCCATCATGATGCTGCCAATCAACCCAGTGGTGAGAATCTTTGTTTTCTTGATGTTGAGCTTAAATTCATATAGAAGACTGCAGTCCTTGACCCTTCAAAGTAAGTGCTTCAGGTCCTCTTCAGTTTCAGTAAGCAGGGTTGTGTCATCTGCATAATGCAAATTGTTGATGAGTCTACCTCCAATCCTGATGCCACACTACTCCTCCTAGAGCCTAGCCTCCCAGATAATCTGTTCTGCATATAAATTGAAAAGTTATGGAGATAGGACACATCCTTGATAGACACCCTTCCCAATTTTGAACTATGCACTGTTTCCTTGCTCTGTTCAGACTGCCTCTTGGTCAAAGTATAATTTTATCATGAGCACCATCAAGTGTTCTGGAATTCCCATTTTTTCTCAGAGTCAGACACAGTTTGTTGTGATCCACATAGTCAAATGCCTTTGTATAGTCAATGAAACAAAGATAGACATTCCTCTGGTACTCTCTGCTTTCAGCCAAGATCCCTCTGATATTAGCTATAATATCCCTCATGCCACGGCCTCTTCTAAGTTTAGCCTGCACTTCAGGCAGTTCTCTGTTGATGTGCTGTTCCAGTCATTTCTTTT
>NW_006400009.1:137753-140882 GCF_000299155.1 Elephantulus edwardii
TCCTAAGATGGTTTTGGTGAAATGGCCTCAAGGTCAAATTTTGGTTCCTGTGGACTTGATTTAATTTTCTTCAGCTTCAGCTTGAACTTGCTTATGAGTCGTTTGTGATCTGTTCCACAATCAGCACCTGGCTTAGTTTTCACAGCTGATAATAAGCTTCTCCAACAATTCTTTCTGCAGATGTCATGGATCTGATTCCTGTGCATACTGTGAGGTAAAATCCATGTGTATAGTCTGCACTTGTGTTTCTTATAAAATGTATTTGCAGTGAGTAAGTCGTTGTTTAAATTACTGTTAACTATCAAGGCTGCATCTCTACATGTGGCTTTCCACTAGTGGGCACCATTGGGCAGATTTCAGAGCCCTGGCGCTGTACTCCAGAGCTAACCAAGTGTATTTTTTATTACTGATTTTTTTTCTTTTTTTATTAATTATTTTTTAATGCAGCATACATATTTTTACAGCATATTCTTTCCATTTAATTTCCCCCATTTATTCATTGTTGCACATTTTCCTACCTGCCCACCCTTCCCCCCAGTTTGCTTTTCTCTTTGAAAAGAAACAAAAAATTCATTGTTATACAATACCCCCCAAGTCCACATTCCACTTTACTATGCATTTCTTTTTTTGTAATCTTGTTATCAAAATAATATCTAATCCTATATGCCTTTTAAACAGTTCTCTCCCTCATCTGTTTCAATGCAGTATACATTATTTATTCCCTCTTTTCTTAGGTTCCCCCTAACCCCAATGTCAGTCCCGTTTTACAACAGTGGCAGTATGCAGTATTTGTCCTTTTGTGACTGAGGTATTTCACCTAGCATAATGTCCTCCAGGATCTAATCCTAGTTGGTGTGTGTCTATCCTAAATGACTCAGAGTTGTAAAATTTGTTGGAGTTCATTGTCATCACTTGCTTTCATGGTCTGCTTAGACCTCTGGGTTTGATCCATTCCCACAGTGGCAACTTGCATTTTAGACACTACAGCTTGTTGCCATTGAAACAGAGTTTATCCTTTGTGGAAATTATAATCCTTGCAATGCTCTACTCCATTCTTCGAGAAGTTAATATTTTCCTATAAATTTAGGATAATAATGGAATCACTAGGTTCCTGGGCCCAGGTTTATTGTTGTTAGGTGCCTCAAGTTGAGTACAACTCATAGTGGTCCTATGAATAAATCTGAACACTGTCCTATCTTGTGCCATCCTCATCATCTTTGACACACTCGATCCCATTGCTGTGGTCACTGTGTCAATCCATCTGGTTAAAGATCTTCCTCTCCTTCTTCGTCCCTCCACCTTCCCAAGCATGATGTCCCTCTCCAAGGAATAGCCTTTCCTAACAACATGCCCATATTAGGTGAGATAAAACTTTGTCATCTTTGTCTCCAAGGAGCACTCTGGATCTACTTTCTGGCTGCACTTGGACACAAGTTTAGAGATAACTAAAGTTGGTGAAAATTAAAGCAGATAGAAATCATGGTAACCAAATTTCATCCATTCTTAGGAAACACAAGTCCAGACATCATACCTGGAAATGTGAAAGGTCAATAAGAGAGAAGAAGATCCTTAATAACATGGCTTGATACAGTGACTTCAACAGGGGCTTAAGCATGGCAGAAATTGTGAAGATGGTCCAGCAAGGTTTTGTGTTTTGTTTGAGTTTTTTTAGTATTCTTTATACTTTTTTTCAAGGATTGCTTTTTAATTTTTTTCTCTTCAATTCTTTTTTCTTTTTTAGTTCATTGTTACACATTTTATCCCTGCATCTCCTACCCCTCCCTCAGCCCAATCTGCAATGCAGATTGTTCTAACACTTATAATGCATAATCATTTTTTTCAGACAGTTCTTCTCCATATATGCTTTAATGGAGTGTTCATTATCTATCCACTCTTTTTTCATTCCCTCTCCAGCCCCACCATGCCTGTCCTATTTTATAACATCAGGGTTATGCAGTATTTGTCCTTTTGTGACTGAGATATTTCAGTCAGCATAATGTCCTCAAGGTTCCCCCATGTTGTGTAGTTTTACTATTTTGTTGTTTTTCTATGTTGTGTAGTATTCCATTGTGTGAATGTACCATAGTTTTCCTATCCATTCAGTTGTTGATGGGCACGTGGGTTGCTTTCATTTCTGCTATTATGAATAATACAGCAATAAACATGGGTATGCATAGGACAAGGTTTTGATCTGTTACTCTTAAGATCTCTGTGAGTTGGAATTAGGTATAACATTACAATAGCAGGTCCAGAGAGAGATAATTGGTCCTAAAGCTACCCAACTGCTCAAAGAGGGAGTGAAGTAGGATTGGAACCCAAGGATAATTTTAAGGCAGTGGTACAACCACAAAGAGACTCTTTCTAAGCGGATCTCTGTTATCGCCCATTACCTTAACAGAGTATCCTCTGTCTTCTGATTCATCCATGATGTTGATGTTATGTGTGTTACACCTTGTTTTAGTTTGTCTTTGTATAAATATCTTTTATTTATTGCCTATTTATTATGTGCCAAGCACTGGGCTCAGCTTTAATGCATTATATTTCATATAATCCAAGACTGCAACACAGTGTTATGCATAAGGACTCTGGAGCCAGAGCACTTGGGCTCAAGTCCCAGCTTCAAGTCTTAAGAAGTATATGAGTTTGGGTAAGTTATATACTCTTCCTGCAAGTCACTTTCTTTTGTTTGAAAGAGGGGACAACCAAACTTCCTTGAAGTAAAGAATCATTAAGAATCAGTAAAGTATGTAAACCACATAGCACAGGATTTGGCCCAGAGAAGCTCTCCATAAACATTGCTGTTGTTGTTGCTTTTGGGTGCTGTCAAGTTGAGTATGACCCATAGCGACCCTAAGAACAACAGATCTCCAGCTGTACACTTTCCAAGACATAATTGTTTGTTCTTTTGGCCGTCCATAAGATGTTCAGTGCCCTGCTCCAACACCACAGCTCACAGGCATCAATACTTCTTCTGTTATCCCTATTCATTGTCCACTTATCAGATGCATAGCAATTGATCGGAAAGACTATGGCCTGAATCATGGCCTCACACTTAGTCCCCTAACTGATATCATCACTCCTCAGTAATTTAGAGAGGTCCCTAACTGCTAACTTTCTGAGTATAATATG
>NW_006400009.1:141582-145255 GCF_000299155.1 Elephantulus edwardii
CACACACACACATTTTTCTTCATTGACATTATGTTTCATGCAATCATTTCCATACATTATGTTTTATAAAATTAATCACCATTGGACTTTGCTCACCATTACTCAATCTTTTCAGATCCCCTCTGCATCTTTCCCATTTCATTTACCCCCTCCTTTCACCCACCATCCCTCTGCTCTCATCAGTTGCCCCTTTGTATTTCCATACTCGTTTTACTAGTTACCCTTGTGTTTTTAAAATAATGACCTTATGCATTATTTGTCCTTATGAGACTAAGTTCACTCAACCATGTTTTTAAAGATCTTCAGCCATAATTTCCTTGCATGTGATATAATGATATTGTTCCTAGTTTCCACATTCTGTTGGATCACCTTTCTTGGCAATGTTGTTGTTAGGTGCCATCCTGTTGAATACGACTTATCACAACCCTGTGAACAGCAGATCTGAACCGTGTTCTATCCTGCAACATGCTCGTGATCTCTGTTTTATGCTTGAACCCATGGTTACCTTTACATCTTGTTGAAGTCTTCCTCTCTTTCGCTGACTCTCCACCTTTCCCACCATGTCTTTTTCCAAGGATTGGCTCCTTCTGACATCATGCCCAAAATATATGAGCCAAAGTTTCACCATCCTTGCCTCTAAGGAGAGTTCTAGTTGCACTTCCTTCAAGATGAGATTTGTTTCTTCTCTTGTCAGTCAATGGTACATTCAATACTCTTAACTTACACCACAGTTCAAAGGCAGTGATTTTTAAAAAATTTTCTTATTTGTTTATTCTGATTTTCAGATAAATAAGAAGCAATTGAAAATTCCATTACTTGGCTTAGGTGCACTCTAGTCTTTAAATTTCATAAACATTGGCTATTATTATATGGGACTTAAACATTGTTTTTCTACTAATAGATAAATGTCAACATAAATGTAATTCTTGAACAGCTTACGTGCCCTATTTCACATTAAGTGTGTGAATTGACAGGGAGTTCTGGTGGCCTAGTAGCAAGAAGCTGTGGTGTAATCCCTAATGTGTGATGTTCAAATCTGCCATATAGATGCTCTGATGGAGAAGGAGGGGCAATCTCCTGTGCCAGTCGGATCTGATTCGACAGCACACGCACAAAAATTAAAGAGTGTGAACTGACTACGAAAAATGCATGATGCTATAAATGGGTTAATAGTTACATTACATTTCATTTCTTGACACAAATCATGCTTTTGTGAGATGAATGCATAAAATCAAAGCAATATAACTATGCAAAAGTAAAATATTATTTTCTTCAAAAACAGCTTATTTTCTAATTATGCCTCCTTTGTCCTCAAATTAAAAACAAAAATATTTGGGATAAAACATGTTATCACACTTATTCCTGATCATAGTCTATCCTCCCCGCCCAGCTCCTCTTTTTCTTGTAAGGATTTACACTGTTTAAATCTGTGACCAAATGACCCTTTCTGCTTTGGGATTATATCCTTTTTACCCTGTTGGAGATAATTAGTTGCAGTTAATGTTTTCCTTCACACGATGAAGTCTTTGATTCCCTACTTTGGTTAATGTGGATGTGGTTCTCAGAACTATGCATTAAAGTTCCATAACACTATATCCACATGCTTACAAGTTACATAAATCCCTCCCGTCTTACCAGTCATCAAAGTTAATATCATAGCTTGCATATTCTGCTTAATTCCTTATGACAGGACTAGCATTGAAAGCATTGATATTTGCAGCCTGGTGTGTTTTAAACCTAAAACCAGGATGCTAGCTATAAATAGCAGACACAGTTGGACAAGGGCATTACCATCCAAGTGAGATCACTTCCAGGAAAACACTGGAATGCAGTAATGAGAATAACATCTGGCCGTAAACAGTTGTATTTGATTTAGACTTAGATATCCTACACGAAATAAAGGCTGTATTTGTTCATGAATTCAGGTTCCATGCAATTCATTCATGTTGTTGTTGTTGCTATGTGCCATCGAGTTACTTGCAACTCATACTCATGTATAACAGCTCTGAATGCTGCTCTATCCCGACCCAAACTTACTGTCTCTGACACACCTACCCCCATTATCCCAGTCACTGAGTCAATCCATCTCATCCAGGGTCTTGCTCTTTGCGCTGTCCCTCCACCCTCCCAATCATGATGTCCCTCTCAGGACTAGTCCCTCCTTGAAACATGCCTAAAGTATGTCAGATGAAGCATCAGAATTCTTCCCTCCAAGGAGCAGTGTGGTTTCACCCTCTCTAGGATGAACCTAGAGAACCTAGATGAATGTAGTCAGTTTGTTCTCCTAGCAGTCCATGGTATATTCAGTACTCTTCTCCAGCACCACAGCTCAAAGGCATCAACTCTCCTTCTATCACAATTACAAGTAAATGTGAAGACTATGGGCTGTTTACTTGAAAACAAGATCCTTAATTCAAGGTGTGTCAGAGACAGTGGTATTGGCTCAGGATAGAGCAAAATTTAGAGCTATTGTGCATAGGCTCACCATGAGTCATTGTCAACTCAAAGGCATATAACAACAACTTGCTTAGGGTATGGATGCAAAGCTTACTCAACTTGATAATTGCTTGTTTGCTTGTTCCTCCCTGGCTTATCTAATCTCACCTTCATAACTTCAAAAGCACATGAGCAAAGATTAGTCAAAGGGAGGAAAAGACATCATCTTTTTTGTTCGAAATGGCTTTGCCTGGGGAAAATTACCATTAAATAATATCTCAACCTTCGATAAAGCTAAAATATTAGCCTCCTTCTCCCCTTGCCTTTACTCCTTTCTTGTCTCTCTTCCTTTATGTCTCCTTCCTTTTCTCTCTTCTTTCCTACTGTGCTTGTGTGCCTCAGATATCACATTAATTTTCTCCGTATAGCAGTGGAACCCCATTCTTTTTAGCCCTGTCAGTGGACAAGAAATATAAAGACTCAACTCTCAAACTTCCCCATTCTGAGCAATGATGTCAGTCTAGAGACTAAGGTGTGCCTGATCAAGGCCATGGTCTTCACAATTACTTGCTATGCATCAGAGGGCTGGACAATAACTGAGAATGACAGAAGAATTGATGCTTTTGATTAGTGGAGTTCAAGAAGAGTCTTAAACATACTATGGACTGCCAAGAGAATAAACAGTCTGTCGTGGAGAGAGAACCAAATTTCTCCTTGGAGGCAAGGATTTTTTAAGTTCTGCCTCATATACTTTGGACATGTGGCAAGGAGGCACCAGTTCTTGGAGAAGGACATCATGCTTGGAAGGGTGGAGAAACAGCGCAGGGAAAGAAGACCCTGGATGAGATGGATTGACATGATACCTGGAACAATGGCATTCACTATGTCAAAATCAGTGAGACTGGGTCAGGATAGGGCAGGGTTCAGAGCTGTTGTGCATAGAGTTGCTCTGAATTGCAGGCAACTCAACAGCACATAACAGCAACAATAAGCATACTTTGGGCATGTCGTCAGGAGGAACAAGACCTTGGAAAGGTAGAGGGTGAGCAAAAGAGACCCACAACAAGATGGGTTCACACAGGGACTGTAACAGCAGGCTCAAGCATGTGGAGATCATGAGAAAGATGCAAGACAAGGCAAGGTTTCAACTGTTATTCATAGGGTCACTATGAGTTATAGTAACAACAACATTGACAGTTTTTAGCTACATAGCTTATAAATATAATTTATTTATATA
>NW_006400009.1:145888-150356 GCF_000299155.1 Elephantulus edwardii
GGGTATATTCCCAGTAGTGGAATTGCTGGGTCAAATGGTATCTCTATTTGCAACTTTTTGAGAAAGCGCCGTACTGCCTTCCACAGTTGTTGCACCATTTTACGCTCCCACCAACAGTGAATGAGGGTTCTAGTTTCTCCACAACCTTTCCAGCATTTGTTGCTTGCTGTTCTGTTAAGTTTTGCTGTTCTTACTGGGGTGAGATGATATCTCATAGTTGTTTTGAGAGACTTTCTAATTTTATTTAAAAAAAAATCAAGCCTCACAATTTTTTGTTTCAACTGAGACATAGAGACAGGATTGACTTCCATCCCCTGCTACCACCTAAAAGCTGAGTTAGTTATTAATGCTGAAACACTCACACACACATACACCCCCCATCCCATCCCCCACACACCCCTAAAAGGAATGCAAAGTTTTATTGTATAATTGAGGTCTTGGAGGGCAACAAGGTAGACTTTCTAAACAGGTCTCAAAATGGCTTCAGAGAGCAATGAAAAGAGACTGGCTTGAAGGTTTTATTTTGGCTTGAAGGTGAAAATGCAGGGCCAGAGTGAAGGTTCCAGTATATGAGAGGAAGCTTACATGGTTTGACTCTCCTTCGGAGGCCACACCCAGACTTTCCTATCAGTTTTCCTGGATGTGGGGTAGAAGACAAAGAGTGAAGGTAATAGATGGGGGAGAGAACAGTTTAAAAAGAACATATGATTAGGCATTATGGGTAAGACAACTGTCCAGAATAAGAGGTACATTGCAAAGAGGACTCAAGGAGGGGAAGAGGAAAGAGAGGAGGGAGGAAATTGTTCAACAAGGAATGGATACTTTTTTTTAAAGTGAACTGGAGGACGGGAAAGGGAGGTTGGGGGAGAAAAATGTGCAACAATGAAACAATCAAAACCCAACTTTTCTGTAAACTTTTGATAAAATCACAATTTAATTTTTTTTAAGTGAAGATAAAGCTTAAAAGCTATCATCCATCCAACATTTAAAGAAAAACAGTATCAGAATTTTGGTCAATATGATGCCTTAGAAGCATCCGCCAGAGTGACTCCTGACAACAAAGACTCAAGAAACTAAATAAAACAAATGCAAAAACATGACCTCAGGTCCCAGCACATCAAACAGAAAGTTCGAGAAACATATTGAGCACCAACTGGAAGAAAAGGCAGAACAAGGCTAGAGAAAAACTGAGATCCATGGACCAGCGGCATTCTTTGTGGAGCAGTGCAAGCATTTTGGGGATGGCCTCAAATAACAGACTAGGTAAGGAATCCAGGAAAGTAACTGTAAAGAAAGCACAGCTGGCGGCAGGGATTTTCTGCAAACAACACTGAAGACAAATGAGATGGTGGCCAAGACTTGGCAAGGGACAGGTTACCCCTAAGTTGGGGAAGTGCCAGGGTGGCATAGCTTTGAAACTAGAAATTCATGATAAAGCGTTCCAAAGCAAAGAAATAAGAGAAATTTGAACCTAGAGAAGGGGATTGTAAACAGGGCACAAACATTTGCAGGAGAGTAAAGTGGAGGAACAGAGGGGTAGTTGAATGTAAGATGGAAGAGAGATAGTAATTAGTGCACTACTTCTTGTCAGAAGCACTTGATCATTTCTACAATAGTTAAGCAGTGAAAAGTCAACTTACTGAACAACTAGATCTCCCCACCGGAACTGGCCCGTTCAAGCAGTCACTCAGCCTACCATCTATTTTAGTGTGTGCCCTGAGGCATGAGTAGATAGAGCCAGTGCACACACCCATTATCACCTTCCACAAAAGCAGGAGGCCCTGGCACATGCATGCAAGCCCCCTCCTCATCCACCACCCACCTTCCTGAGGTATAAGAAGAGGTCCACCCTGGCGCATTGAAGCTTGACCATGCTCATTTCTCCCTATTCCCCACTCCCAAGGTAGACTGCTCTCATGGCTTTGGACAAGGCTGGCCACACCTAGCACCCCTGCCTGAGGCACAGGAGGCCCACACTTACCTGTACAAGCCCAGCCATGCTCATCATCCCTAGCCTGAAGTACAGTCTGTTCATAGTTCCATGCACAAGTCTAGCCACACCTGTCACTCCTCCCTGAGGTACAGGAGCCCTGCATTTGATTCTCCCACCTGTAAACAGCCCTGGGCACCCAACAGTTGCTGGCATCTGCTCCTGCCATCAGACTGCTGACCAGAGTTGCAAGACACCACCACTACCCTCTGCCGCACCCATCCGGTAACAAACAGTGTAATTTCTCATGCTGTCCATTTGGTGCCTGGTGACCTGAGCATTTTCACCTCAGCCATCCAGCAACTAGTGGTTCACACACAAAGAGGTCAAACCAGTGGCCAAAAAAATGTTTTGTGCATCTGGACCCCAGTGATTGGCTGAAAAGACACATCCCTTCATCAGCAATGCCAGTCACATCCCCAGAAGTCATTTGCACTTCTACAGAGTAATGAACAGGAGATCCTAGTGCCCTCATCCATGTTGCCCAGCTTCATCCTACACACAGATTGTTCCTGTAGGTCTTCTGTACTTGTATGGAAACCTCTTGATGTACCATCACCTACTGAGATGCTACTTTGTGCACATATAGTGGGCCTACCCTACCCAAGCGGGGTAGCACTTCCACAGGAGATACAGAGCATCTGCTGTAACTTTCAGAGAATGCATTGACTGCCAGAACCAACCCAGAAGGTCTCCATGATCCCTTAAAGGGCTCTGAAGAGAAACTGACCCCTCAACACTTGATATATAATATGGAAAGAACCTGTTCTCCCACTTCCAATCTTCTACGAGATGGTATGTGGAACTAACTGCAAGGGATTCACCCATGGGTGAAACTCATTTGTTGGTGGTAGAAGCCACTTAGCCAGTTCCAATTCATCATTCACTCAGACACTCATTGTCACTCATTGTCATCAAATTGGAACCAACTCATAACTGACGCTTCAGCATATCTCCAGAGTCTGTAAATCACATGGGAGTAGACTGCTAGTGGATTTAAACTGTCTGCCTTTAGGTTGGCAGCACAACTCCTTTCCCACTAGGCCACCAGAGCTCCCTGTTCCAGCTGATAAACTATGTAAAACAGAACAAAACACTTCCCAGCTCTTTTCCATCCTCTTTACCACCATTGTGCTTGAGCACATTGTTAGACTCACTGTGTTAATCCATCCTTGTCTTCCTCTTTGTGCTAACCCTCTACTTAACCTAAAATAGTGTCTTCATCCAAGAAATGGTTCTTCATAATGTTGTTAGGTGCCATCAAATCAAGTACAACTCATAGTAACCCATGAAAAACAGATCTGAACCCTATTTTATATCTCTGACATATTTTGAGCCCATTGATGCAGTCAGTGTGTCAATCCTCTGTTTCACTGACCTTCTACTTTTCCAAGCATGATGTCCTTCTTAAGGAATAGCCTCTTCTAGCAATATTCCCAAAACAGGAGAGACAAAGCTTTATCGTCTTTGCCTCCATGGAGCACTTTGGCAGCACCTTCTCCAAACATATCTGTTTGTTCTTTTGGCAATACATGGAATAGCCAGTACTCTTTTCCAACAGGGACATGAAGGCATCAATTTTTCTTTCACTTTTATACATTGTCCAGCTCTCAGATGCATAGAAAGTGATTGAAAAGACCATGGCTTGAATTAGAAACACCTTAGTCTTCAAAATTACATCATTGTTCCTCAATAAATTGGAGATATTCCTGAATGCAGACTTTCCAAATGCAAATGTCTTCTGATCTCCTAACTAGTACCAAGGATGTTGATTGCGGATCCAAGTAAGATGTAGTTGTTGAGTTTTCATTTTTTTTCTCCATTTATTTTGATGTTGCCTATTGGTCTAGTGAGCTCTCGTGGCCTAGTGGCAAGTAAATGCGCTGCAATCCTGATGGCACATGGTTCAAATCCACCAGCTGCTCCGCAGGAGAAAGATGGGCAATCTCCCCCCTGAGATTAACTGCCTCTGAAAATCCACTGGAGGGTCAGCTATGGGTTTGTTCTGAATTGACAGTACACAATAACAATTGGTCCCATGGTGAGAATTCTTGTTTTCTTGATGTTGGGATGCAATCTGTATTGAATGCTATATTCTTTGATCTTCTGCAGCAAACTCTTCAAGTCTTTCTCCCTTTCAGTAAGAATGTTGTGAAAGAGCGGAAGTTGACGTGCATAGAAAAGAAAGTGGATCCACCCCACCAAAAGCTCCAGAGCACCTGCCACCCCAGTAACACAGAGCTGACTTAAAAAAAATGTGCAACTGGGTTATATCCTTTCTCTGTATCTATTCAGTCTGTATACAGAACAAATTATTCAAGAAGTTGGACTCTATGGAAAAAAAATGTGGCATCAGGATTGGAGTAAGACTTATCAATAACCTAGTGCAGGTAACAGCTTAATGGAGATGCCTCTCACAGGCCCTCTCTGAACCCATTTCGTCAGATGTGTGAAATAACCTGCTATCTTTTATTTATG
>NW_006400009.1:151091-179120 GCF_000299155.1 Elephantulus edwardii
TTGCAAACCCTCCCCCAGGTCCCCTCCACCATGTAGCCCTCGCTCTAGACTCCTGTGATGACAGAAATACCTAGTCACATATCTCTTTTAAATTGCTCTCTCCCTCATCTGTTTCAATGCAGTATACATAATTTATCCAGTTTTTCTCAGTCTTACCCCAACCCTGATGTCAGTCCCATTTAGCCTGCTATCTTGTTCCAGAGCTTTTTGCTGAAAATAATGGCGATCTCCTCACACATATGCTCATTTGGTATGGAAGTCATTACCCAGGCGAGGGTAGTATTTCTCAGTGACGACCAGGGCTGTCTTCTTCACAGTTTTTGGTGTGATTGCAGCCATGTTGATGGGTCATTTGTAGAAGAAGGAAAGTATCTTAACTTTTGAAACACATAGTATTCCTACGGTCTGTTCTCGTAACAGCCTCCTTGCTTCACATCAGCATAATTAAGTGTTATGAAGTTTTCATTCTTCTCAATGTTAGCCATAACTTGTTATAATCCACACAGTCAAATGCCTTTGTCTAGTCAATAAAGCACAAATAGACATTCTTCTGGTATTCTTTCCTTTCAGATAGGATTTATTAGCTATGTCCCTAGTGCTATACCTCTTCTAAACCCAGCTTGAGCTTCTGGAAGTTCTCTGTCTAAATACTTTTCTACACATTTTTAAAATGATCTTCAGCAGTAATTTGCTTGCATGTAATATTAATTATATTGTTCAATAATTTCCACTTTCTGTTGGATCACCTCTCTATAAGAATGAAAACAAATATGGATCTCTTCTAGTTCATTGTCCAGACAATTGTCCTCCAAATTGTATGGCATAGACTGGAGGACACATCCAGGGCTGCATCTGTTAGTTGAAATATGTCAATTGATAGCCCACCTATTGTCAATACCTTCATTGTAGCTTGAACTTCTTCCTTCATTGTCATTGGTTCTTGATCGTGTACTACTTCCTGAGATATTTCCATTTCAGCCAGTTCTTCTTGACACAGTGATTCTGTGTATTCATTCTTTTGATGCTTCCTGGGTAATTCAAGATTTTGTGCATACAATCTCTAAGTATTACAATATGAGGCTTGAGTTTGTATTTCCGGTCTTTCATTTTGAGAAATGTCTAGTGGGTCCTTTCCTTTTTATTCTCCACTGCCAGGTCTCTGCACATTTCATTGTAATACTTTGTCTCCTCAAACCGCTCTTTAAATCTTCTGTTCAGCCCTTTTACTTTAGCATCTTTCCCCTTTGTTTTGGCTACTTGACACTCTAATGAACTTTTCAGAGTCTTTTTGGGCATCTATTTTGTTTTTTTCCTTTCTCCTCTATTATTATATTGACTTTTCTCTTTTCATTAATGACATCTTTTTTTTATTAATTTAAATGAATGTTTACAGAGACTAAGGTTTCCAGTCTTTCATTGTTGCTCTCCTCTCCCTGTCCACCATCTCTCCCACACAATTCACTCTTCTCCTTGAAAAGTAAAACTCTTTCATTGTTACACAATCCCTCCCCATAAGTCCACCCCTCTGTGCAACCTTCATTCTGGACTCCTGTAATGATAATCATGAATGATATCTTGATGTCATCTCACAGTTCATCTGATCTTTGCTAATTGGTATTCAATACTTCAAAAGTATTCTTAAGATGATTTTTATGTTTCAGTGGGATAGACTCAAGATCATATTTTGGTTCTCATGAACTTGTTTTCATTTTTTTCAGCCTCAATTTAAACTTGCATATAAGTAACTAATGGTCTCTTCCACAGTCAACACCTAACCTGGTTTTGACTACTGATATTGAGCTTCTGAAATCATTCTTTCAACAGATATGTTGTTGTTATGTGCTGTCGAGACACTTGCGACTCATAGCGACCCTATCTACAAAAGCCCTAAATCTTGCTCTATCCTGTGCCAATTGCACTGCCTCTGACACACCCATCCCCATTACCCCAGTCACTGAATCAATCCACCTCATAGAGGGTCTTCCTCTCCTGCACTGCCCTTCCACACTCCCAAGCATGATGTCCCTCTCCAAGGACCGGTCCCTCCTTACAACCTGTCCAAAGTATGTCAGATGAAGCCTCAGAATCTTTGCCTCCAAGGAGCAACCTGGTTTAACCCTCTCCAGGATGAATCTATCCGGTTTTTTTAGCAGTCAACTCAATGCTCTTCTCCAGCACCACAGCTCGAAGGATCCTTCTATCTTCTTCTATCCTTCCTAGTCATTGTCCAACTCTCTGATGCATAACAAGGGAATCTAATTCCTATGTAGTCCGTATAGTGAAGTTCATGTGTAAAATTGCTATTTGTATTTTCTAAAGGCATTTGTGAGGAATAAATCACTGGACATACAATATTTGATCATTCTATTTCTGGCCTCATTTCTGTCACCAGAGTTTGTACTTTCCTACTACCACTCGTACTTCATTGTTTCCAACATTACATTCCAGTCACCAGTTATCATTATTAATGCATCATGGTTACATATTTTATCTATTTTGGACAAATAGCCTGTCTGTATGTCCTCCCAATAGCATGTGCAAAATGTGTGTGATGAACTTTTATCACCCTCACTTCTGAGGAGCATTTATCATGGAATTCTTCTAAAAATGATTTATTTGTTCTTTTGGCAGTTTATGATGTATTCATTATTCTTTGTAAACACCAAAATTCAAAGAGCTCGGTTCTTTGGTCTTTTTTAACCATTGTCCTACTTTCATGTGCCTATGTGGTAATTGAAAATTGAAAGTATTGCTCGGGTCAGGCATGCTTTAGTCTTCAAAGTGACATCCTTGTTCTTCAGCACTTCAAAGAGGTCTTTTGCAGCAGATTTGCCTAATGCAATATTTTCATTTCTTGACTGCTGCTTCCATGGTCATTGATTGTGAATCCAAGTAGAGATCTTGGATAACTGCAATCTTTTCTCCAGTGATAATGATTATCTGTAATGATTTCAGATGTGATGATTTTTTGTATGCAATCCATATTGAAAGCTATAGGTTTTGAGCTTCGTTAGTAAGTTCAGCAAGCAAGCTTAGTGAATTTTTTGCCAGTCTTGATGCTGAGTGTTTATAAAGTCCAGATTCTTGGATTATTTGCACAGTAGACATAATATAAAAAGATATAACCCATTACTATACATATCATTCCTAATTTTAAATTATATTTTTATTGCTGCTATTGTGTGCCATCAAGTTAGAATTGACTCATAGCTGAGCTTCCAGTGGGTTTTCAGAAGCAGTAGATGACACAGGAAGAGATTGTCCATCTTTCTACTGTGGAGCAGCTGCTGGATTCAAACCACCTTCTTTTGAGATTGCAGCATAATCTCAATATAGTTTAAAATTAGGAATGATATGTAGAGGAATGGGTTACATATTTTTTATATTATGTCTGCTGAGCAAATAATCCCTTGGAGAGAGGCGTCATGCTTGGGAGGGTGGAGGGACAGCACAGGAGGGGAAGACCCTCGATGAGATGGATTGATTCAATGATTGGGTTAATGGGGATAGGTGTGTCAGAGATGGTGAGATTGGCACAGGATAGGGCTGAGTTTAGGGCTGTTGTACATAGGGTCACTATGAGTCACAAGCAACTCAATGACACATAACAACAACCCTTTGAACAACACATATGAACCCTTTCCTATCCTGTGTCGTCTTTATAATCTCTGGCACCCTCAAGCCCATTACTGCACTCACTGTATCGATCCACCTGGTTTTGGGTCTTCCTCTCCTTTGTTGCCTCTCCACCTTTCCAAGCATGATGTCCTTCTTCAAGGAATAATCTCTTCTAGCAACAAGCCCAAAATATGTGAAACAAAGCTTCATTATCTTTGTCTCCAAGAAGCACTCTTGCTGTACCTTTTCCAAGACATATCTGTTTGTTCTTTTGGTCGTCCATGGACTCTTGAGCACTCTTCTTCAACGCCATAGTACAAAGGCACTAATTATTCTTCTGTCATTCTTAGTCATTGTCCAGGTCTCAGATGCTAGTATCCCTTTATTCTATTTTAATAACTTCTTCTTATGTACAAGCTCTATATGAGCACCATGAATGGTCATTGTTTTCAATGTTATCCATCACTTATTATAGTCTACATGGTCAAATTTGTTTGCATATCTACTTGTAAGAGGAATTAATTCTCAAAGAGTAGACACTAATAAAGTCACACATAGACAGAACCATAAAAAATAATTAAAATAATGCAAAAAAGACTCTAAACAGAAAGAAAAGGCACAAAAGTCTAAACTTATCAAATAAGATTTAAAAATCAGCACAAAACTAACATATAATTAATTAATTAACACATTAATATCTCAGGACAAGAAAAAAACCAAATCATAAAAAATCAGGATAAAAATAGTCCAAACAAGTGAGAAAAATAAAATAAAATAAAAAACCCAAACAACTCCCTGAAAAGAAATCAGTTCTAAAACTTACAAGGAATTAAAAATTAATATAAGATTTTCAATGAGAGCTAGGAAAACAGAGATGAACTCTGTAAAAAGGGTATAGGCAGCAGCGGGGGAGTCAGGGTTTCAAAACACCAAAGTGGACTGAGGGAGGGGAAGGACAAGGGGGAGGAAGGAAGTTGTTGCTGTTATGTGCCATCGAGTCGTTTGAGACTCATAGCGACCCTATATACAAGAGCCCTAAACACCAGTCTATCCTGTGTCAACCCTGCTGTCTCAAACACATTCATTCCCACCACTCCACTCACAGAATCGATCCATCTCATCAAGGGTCTTCCTTTCCTGTGCCGTCCCTCCTCTCTCCCAAACATGATGAGGAGGGAGGAAAATATGTAACAATGAATGAATAAAAAATAGAAATAAAAATATTAAAAAAAGAAGTACAGTCAGCATGAAAATAGCCATATCTGACCTCAACTAATGCCACAAAGAGAACTGTCTGCATCAACAATATCCACAGTACAAAACCAATTCCTAAAAGATCAGATATGGTCTCCTACACCCCTGCACTTACTTCTACTAATTCCAATAACACTATTACTACTCTACTGGGTTTGGAATCCATTGTGATGACTGGACAGATCTCACAGAATCATTCTTATGGTTATTATGAGGTTTATTAGGGAAATTAACAAGCTCTGATTCAAGTGGGCAGCAAGATGCAATCCCTCAGTGCAGATAGCTTCTCAAGTATATAATTCCTCAGTACAGACAAATTCTTCATTGTTTTCACAGGCCCTTGGACCTTCTACCTCACAATTCATGTCCTTATTACAAAATTTCTTTAGTTCTGCAAGTTATGTCATCTTTCCTCAGTCTGCCAGCAAGCTTGGGTGAAGGCCTCTGGCTCTGGCTTCATAGAACAGCAGTCCTAAGTCAGTTCTATCTCATGTTAGTCTCTGGGCTGCTGTTGCTCTTGTGAAGATCCCAATTCAATTAGTGTTGCGGTAATCTCTGATCCCAAAGAGCACACATTATACTTCCTGCTTTCTCTTCCTTATTGGTCGTGAGATTCTCAAATTTCTGCTACTGAGCCTGCTCAATTTAAATCCAGGGCAGTGGTGAAACTAGTCAATCCCACTTGTAGATAGACTAACATAGCCTGTTTACATGTTTCTGCCCAGTTATGTGGCAAAATTAAGTGCAATGACCTAGGAAAAGCCATTTTAAACAATACACTCACTAAACCATAAACCCTAGAAGAATGTAAGAAAACAATAAAAGGGCAAATTAACAAAATAAGTAGAAAATTAGAAACCATGCCATATGTATGGAAAGACATATGCAAGGAAATATATACATGAACAGGTAGGTCTGTTCAGTATGTATATTATTGTTGTTGTTGTCATTATGTGCCATCAAGTCACCTGTGATTCGTAACAACCCTATGCATAATAGCTCTGAATCTTGTCCTATTCTGAGGCAACCTCATTGTCTCAGATACACTTACTCCCATTACCCCAGCTATTGTGTGAATTCATCTCTTTTGGGCTCTTCCTCTCCTGCACGGTTGCTCCACTTTCCCAAGAATGTTGTCCTTCTCCAAGGACTGTTCCCTCCTGGCCACATGCCCAAAGTATATGAGATGGAGATTGAAAAGATGGAGCGGTGGTGGGGAGATTAAAGTTGCCTGTTATTCTATTTTACCTGCATCAAATCAACATCTAGCAGTCGAGAAAACATTACACTAGCAAAGCAGAAATAAAAGGCTGCCCCAGCTCCACTGGCCTAAGCAGACCCATCATAATGGAAACAAAGGGACTTCCTGACCTCAGTAGAATCAAAAGAACATCCAGGCCCCAGTAACCTCACTGGAGGCCACTACTGAGACTCTGCACTTCTGCTTTAACAGACACACAGAAAAACAGGCCTGCCACTTCTGGGCACAAACCTAGAATTTGGAAACTCTATCAACCCCAGATTACAAATCTTAAAATATCTAACTCTATCAACAGTATTATAAAGAACTGGTATCTATCTACAGAGACACAACAGAAGCTCCCTCACAGGTACCAAGAAGAAATCCATATAATGTCAAGGAAGCAGCACTTGAGGTTAAACATTATGAAGGGGGGGAAACAAAAAAATAAAACAAAAACAAAGAAAGCCTTCTTAAAAAGCGGACAAGATCTCACACCTAATTAATATTCCAGAGACATGAAAGCAAAAGAAATATACCTTTGTGGAATGCCAAGAGTCAATTCTGAAGAAATTACAAGAGGTGAAGGAAGGAGTTCAAGTCACAAGTAAAGACATAAAAAAATTTAAAAATCATTGCAAAACAAAGAGGGTACAGCTAACAGAATATTAGATATAATAGAAAAAGCATGAAAATGCAATCCAGATTAACAAAACTGATATTAAAGAAGTTTGCAACATGTGGGAGAGACAGAAGTATAGACTAAAAGAGAAAGTTAGCAAGTCAGAAGACAAGCCCCTCAATGAGAACTTCCCAAAAGAAAATGCATAAGTAAGATGGAAGGAAAATGGAAAAAACATAAAAATCAAGTGGAATAACATTAAAGACAACAACATATATGTATGCCTGGACTTCCAGAATAGAAGAGGAGGTAAAAGCACTGAGAAAATTTCTTCCAGCACATAGGTATATTTTTCCATATATCATGAAAAAGGGAAAAAAACCCCTATATTCAAGAAAGTTGAGAACTCCAAACAAATTAGAATCCAAAGAAAAACATCAAGACACACCATAGTCAAATTCTTCAAAGGCAAAGACAAAGATTGAATACTAAAGCACCTTGAGAAAAACAGAGTCACCTACAAAGGAAAACCAATTGGATTAAGCTTCTACTTTTCAGCAAAAATTATCCGTGCAAGAAGACAATGGGATGGCATATACTAATGGCTGAAAGAAAATAATTACCAACTGAGAATCCTTTTCCCAGTAAAACTGTCCATTAAATTATAAAGGAGAAATTAGATTCTTGGAAAAAAGACAGGAACTTAAGGAATTCATGAAAATAAGACCAACTGTACCAGACACACTAAAGGAAGGCCTTTACATAGATTGTTGTTGCTCTTAGGTGCCGTTGAGTTGTAGACCACTCATAGTGACCCTATGAACGAAAGGCCTGAGCACCATTCATAGGCACCATTCATTCCGGAGGCAAGCCATTTCAGAAGTGGATGCCACTCCTGCTTCCAAACTTGTTTTAATCAGGAAGCTCCAGCAAACACTGTCCGCCATGGGTAACCATTATGGCATTTGGCACATCAGGGTCACAGTGTTCAGCATCACAGCAACCATGAGTTACCTCTGTACAGCAAATGGACAGACCAGTGCTATACCACACAGAAGAATGTTTGACAGAAAAACAATTTGAACCAGGCCTGAGGGCCACAGGCCCAAAGGCCCTTTGGGGCTTTAAGCCACCACCTGCCTTAAACCCTAGGCCAAGCCTCGAAGGCCTCGCTTGTGGGGGTGAGAGGAGGGAGAAGAACAGTACTGCACATCAAACCCAAGCCCAAAGGAAGCACACAACCCCACAAACTTGCAATTACTTGCACACAAGACTGCCATGCCATGCTCAGACAGCAAGAAGCCACAGAGATTCTGGGTGGAGTCATTCAGAAAACAGCATGGCCTCCTTCTCTTCACCCTTAAGGGGCTTTACCACCGCCTGCCTTAAACCCTAGGCCAAGCCTCAAGGGCCTTGCTCCTGGGGTGTAGATCAGTCCTACACATCAAATGCAAGCCTTAAAAAAGCACATGACCCCAAAAACTTGCCATTACTTGAGCACACACGCAGACCACTATGCTCAAGCAGCAAGAAGTTACAGAAACCCTGGGTGGAGCCATCCAGGAAGGACATGGCTGCCTTCTCTCCCTTTGGGATTTCAAGCCACCAACTGCCGTAAACCCTAGGCCATCTAAGAAAGTAAGAGAAAGATAGACTGACGATTCAAAAGAGTGGAAAAATTACCAAGCAACTATCATCCATATAACACAGAAATGGCACATCTGGTAGCTTAGTGGCAAGGCATTGTGCTGCCAACCCAAAAGTATATGGTTCAAATCCATCAGTTACTACACAGAAAAAATGAACAGTCAACTCCTGAGCAATATACTGATTCTGAAAACACACTGGGGGGTCAGCTATGGGTCACTTCTTCTATGTTAAGTTTTCTAGCCTCAGAAACTTAACAGAGGATTGCTATGCATTAAAATAGTTGCAGTGGGCTTATGATGTAGTTCTCAAATGCTATTAGGTATCAGACATTTTTGTAAGGTGGTAACCAGAGGTTTTTTTAGTTAGGATTTACAAATTCCCTCTGAACTGCTAATGAATTCAAACTGTGTACCTTTGGGTTGGCAGTGCAACTCTTTACTACTAAGCCACCATTCTTTATGCCCAAGTGTGGCATTAAGACTTCTTATCATTCTCAACAGGATCTGCCTTGTACTAAAACCATGATTTCTCAGAACATAAATTGCTGAGGTATGACAACCTGGGACTCATTTGTTTGTATCTGGTTTGAAGCTGTGTGAATGCTCCTGGCTGTCCAAGAACAGCAAGTAAGTAGCTCTGCATAGCTTCATTGCAAGAGGGTGGTGGTGGTGGTTGTTGTTACGTGCTATCGAGTCACCTGCAATTCAAAGCGACCCTATGTACAACAGCCCTAAACCCTGCTCTATTCTGTGCTAATCTCACTGTATCTGACACACCTACACCCATTACCCCAGTTACTGAATCAATTCATCTAATTGATGGTCTTCCTCTCCTATTCTGGCCCCTCCACTTCCCAAGCATGATGTCCCTCTCCAAGGACTGGCCCTCCTTACAACATGTCCAATGTATGCCATCTGAAGATTCAGAATCCTTGCCTCCAAGGAGTAGTCTGGTTTAACCCTCTCTAGGGTGAACTTGTTCTTTCTCTTCACAGTTTATGGTGTGTTTAATACTCTTCTCCAACATCACAGCTCAAAGGCATCAATTTTTCTTCTATCATCCCTAGTCATTGTTCAGTTCTCTGATGTATAGCAAGTAATTTCAAAGACCATGGCATGTATCAGGTGCACCTTAGTCTCCAGACTGACATCGTTGTTCTTCAGTACTTTGGAGAGGTCTCTAACATCAGTCTTTCCCATCAAAATACATCTTTAAATTTCCTGGCTGCTGGTGCCATGAGTGTTGATTGTGGAGTCAAGTAAACTAAAGCTATAAGCAATCTCAATCTCTTTACCATCTATCATGATATTGCTAATTGGTTCAGTGGGGAGAATCTTTGAGACTCAATCCATATTGAAGGCTGCAGTCTTTGACCTTCTGTAGCAAGTGCTTCAGGTCCTCTTCAGTTTCAGCAAGCAGGGTTGTGTCATCTGCATAACTCAGATTGTTGATGTATCTTCCTCCAATCTTGATACCACATTTCTCCTCATAGAGCCCAGCCTCCTGGATAATCTGCTCTGCATATAGATTGCAGAAGATGATGGTTAGTTGAACAAATTATATTTCTTGAATGAATTAATTCTGAATTCTCTATAACTTAGTGCAGCCAAGTAGTCTTATCTTGCTGACCTAGCAGTTAATATACCCAGGAATTGTTATTAATTCAAGATGAAAGAGATAAAAAGATAAAATTATTTTACTTCCTTTTAAGGGAGCCCTGGTGGCATAGTTTGTAGGGAATTGCACTACTAACCCAAAGACTTTTTGGCAGTTCTCGTTCTCAGCATAATTTACCATTAAAGATACTCATCTATGAAAGAATACATCTATCTTAATTTCTTATGAAGTTGGCTCTTTGGAGGTAAAATATAAATAAGGAAAAACGGATAATAAAGTGAAAAATCAATTGTTCAGTGAAGCTGGTTGTAGGAGTTGGAAGTTGTTGAATATAACTATGCTAGAGATAATGTTGAGATAATACAACTATGTAATATGAAGTACCTATTAGGTCAGACATTGTGCTTGGAGCGAAGAATAAAAGGGCAAATCAAGTGCAGTCCTCACTCTTGTAGAGCTTATATCCACGGGAAGATCCACACTTATAGAGATCTCCTTAGAAACTTAAGAACCAAAAAAGGAAAGAACATAGCTGCATTGCAGTGAATTATTAGGGATCCGAACCTAGACCGAAGTGATGGAGGCCTCTTTAAGGAAGTAATGCTTGTGCTGGGATGTAAAAGAAACTTTGGGTTGTGGTGCAGAGTAGCATTTACCAAGGTACTGCGTGAAGGCACACAGTATGTCTTGAAGGAAGAAAAGGAGTGGAGAAGCAGTGTGAAAGGAATATGAAGGCAAGCTGCCATGTGGGATGTCTTAGACCATATGAGGGACTTTAGAATTTTTCTTAGAATACAGTGTGAAATCAGTAAAGAGGTTTAATCAGAGGGACACCATGGTCATAGTTTTATTTTGAAAAGATGACTCTCACTGTAGTGAGGAGAACAGTTTGTAGGGAGGTGAACAGAAACTCAGCATGAGCAGTAGGGATTCTATTTCCAGAGGCTAGGCCCTGGGGTGGCCGCAGAGATGAGAAGAGTTTCAGTGATGTTTAAAAGGTCTATTGATTCAGGAATGCCTTACAAAGGAACGCAAACTGGAAGCCTTAAAACACAAGAATTTGTTCTCCCCTTATTCTGGACGCCAGACATCTGAAATCAAGATGTCAAGAGAACATCTTGCTCTCTCTATCTGTTCCATGCCTTTCTCTTAGCTTCTGGTGTTGCCAGAAACCTTGGACATTCCTTATTTTGTACACTTATTACTTTGATTCTACCTTTGTCATCACATGATATTCTCTATGTGTGTTGTATCTTTAATGACCTTATCATTGTATCTCAAAGATCCTATTACCAAATAAAGCTACTTACTCAGGTCCCAGGCATTAGGCCTTTAGCCTATTTTGGAGGAAACATAATTCAATCCATTACAAGGGGCTGCCTTTTCTATGTACACTTAGTTGTAATCCCTTTGTCACAGACCAAGAGCATCTGGATATCCTTAGTTCTGACAGTCTTTCTGATTAGCCCAAAACCACAAGTGTCGGTTCACAGATAGGCCTACCAACATGTCTGCAGGGGTAATATAGTCATTGATTTGGCCCAGGTGTGTGAAGAAGATGAAGCATGAGCACTGTCCCTCTGGGTGTGACATCTTGTGTAACAACATATTGCTGCTCCCTTTTGTCATCAGCTAAACAAAAAAAATGAAATCCACAAAACCCCACTGATCTCTGATGGATTCCAAGATTCCAGGACTGCAGATCTTTAGGACAGAGGATTGCCTCATCTTCCTCCTATGGAGTGGTAAATTCTAACTGCCAAACTATTTGATTAGCAGCCCAACAATGTCACTAGGCCGTTGAACCCAGTGAAATGTGTTGTTTCGAACAGCCAGACTGAAGCAGGAAAGGGTTAAGTCACTAGCACATTTACTGAATTTAGTTTAGTTTCTTTACCCAGCCCCACTTTCCTTTATTTTATGTTTCCTCTCTCTTCTTCATATTTTTGTGCTGCTTTTCCTTTGGATTTCCTATCCATCCTGAGAACAAATGACACGCTAATCTGTTCAATTGATATCATATGTGGAAGCTTTGAGAGAAAGTGCCAGAATGTGTAAAGGAAGTTGTAGGGCGGTGGAAGAGTATCCATGGCAATGTTACCCTGTTTAGCAAACATATTAAGAAAACTTATGCTGAGATAATCAAAGCATAACTTAGAGGTACATATTGGCAGGTCCAAGTTAGAAACTGGCATTTTCCACTGGTTGACTATAAGACAAAAATAATATTCATACACTTTGTGATGTCTTGACTCTTATTGCAATAGTGAGGCAGAATTTCTCAGACTATAAATAATTAATTAAGCTGTCAGATGACTTTACAGTGTATGTATAATTTGAGACAACACAAATTTCCTTTAGGACAAATCCACTCACCTTTTCCTAAAAGCCATATAATCCCCGATCACTTCTAATTTGTAAAATATTTCATTTTCATTGTTTTCTTTCTTGCAAAATTCACAAGTATGTTAATATATAAACATTTACATAAAATCTAAAAATGCTTGCTTAATATAACCAGTGTTTACAAAAAGTTAAGTCTTTAGCTTTCACTCAGCAGTGTTGAGTCTTTAATGCTATTTATGGAATGCCTCAGTGTCCCCAGCAACAGGTATCTGTGTACCTTGGTACATTAGAAATTACCTGGAGTTTATATTTCCAATGTAAACCAGTTTAAGAAAAATATGAAATAGTTTCATACAGTTTCCTGGTAGAAAATTAAAAAATTGAGGTTTTTTGTCTTGGTTTTAGAATTAGTATAAATTCTATTTTCCTACACATAATATATTTCTTTCGTAATCATGTGTTGGCCTATTGGGCCACTGGAACCTTTACTTCAGATCGTTCCAAACTTACCCACATTGGGACTGTCGGCACCATGTTTTGCAAAGCTATGAATAAACCTCAGAGGTCTGATAAGTGGACACCCTAAGAAGTAGACCTCTACAGATCAGCCAGCTTCCAGTGCAAAATGCCATTAAGTGACCAGTCTACCAAAATGTGTGTAGTTACGGCAACAAATAACATGTCTTTCTTACTTGTAGATGATTCATTGCTAGGAGGACTTCTTTCTGGTAGTAGAGGAGACACACCTTGAGTCATATATAGATGAGATAGAGATACAGATACAGAGATAGAGAGATAGAGAGACATATCTTGGCTTGTTGTTAGGTGCCATTGAGTTGGTTCTTACTCAGAGCCTTGCTATGTACAGACTATAACACTGCCCAGGCCTGCACCAACCTCATAACTGCTGCTGTATTGGAGTCCATTGTTGGAGCCACAATGTCAGTTCAACTTATTGAAGGTTTTCCTCTTTTTCTTTTACCCACTACTTTCTCAAGCATGGTGTCCTTTATCGACTGGTCCCTCTGATAATATGTCAAAAAAATCTTCCTTTCATAGGAACACTTTGGCTTCACTTCTTCCACTACAGATTTGTTTGCTCTTTTGGCATAAATTCAATATTCCTTGCGAATACAACTCAAAGACATCATCAGTTCTTCAGTCTGCCTTATTTGTTGTCTAAACTCCATATACATGTTGTTGTTGTTGTTATGTGCCGTTGAGTCGTTTGCAACTCATAGCGACCCCGTGTACAACAGCCCTAAACCATGCTCTATCCTGTGCCAATCTCACTGCCTCTGACACTTCCATCCCGATTACCCCAGTCACTGAATCAATCCACCTCATAGAGGGTCTTCCCCTCCTGCGCTGTCCCTCCACTCTGCCCAGTATGATGTCCCTCTCCAAAGACCTGTCTCTCCTTACAACATGTCCAAAGTATGTCAGACGAAGCCCCAGAATCCTTGCCTCCAAGGAGCAGCCTGGTTTAACCCTCTCCAGGATGAATCTGTTTGTTTTCTTGGCAGTCCAGGGTACATTCAATACTTTTCTCCAGCACCACAGCTCAAAGGCGTCAATCCTCCTTCTATCCTCCCTAGTTATTGTCCAACTCTCCGGTGCATAACAAGTAATTGCAAAAACAATGGCCTGTATCAGGCGCACCTTAGTCTCCTCAGAGACACCGTTGCTCTTGAGTACTTCAGAGAGGTCCCTAACCACAGACTTTCCCATCGCAATACTTTTTTTATTTCCTGGCTACTGGTGTCAAGAGTGTTGACCGTGGAGCTGAGCAAACTGAAGCTGTGAACAATCTCAATCTCTTCATCATCTATCCTGATGCTACCGATTGGTCCAGTGGTGAGAATTTTTGTCTTCTTGACATTGAGCATCAGTCCATATTGAAGGCTGCAGTCCTTGACCCTCTGCAGTAAGTGCACAAGGTCCTCCTCAGTTTCAGCGAGCAGGGTTGTGTCATCTGCATAACGCAGATTGTTGATAGATCGTCCACCAATCCTAACGCCACTCTTCTCCTCATAGAGCCCAGCCTCTCGGATAATCTGCTCTGCATACAGGTTGAAAAGGATCCCTGGCGTACACCCTTCCCAATTTTGAACCATGCAGTGTTGCCCTGCTCTGTTCTGACGACTGCCTCTTGGTCCAAGTATAGGTTTCGCATTAGCATGATTAAATGTCATATATTAAATGTTATATTAAATAGTATATGCACCATATACATAGTGGTGTATATATTTTTAGAATACTATGGAAGCAGGAGTGGCATCCACTTTCTAAACAACATGCCTCTGGAAACTCTATGAACTTTGATAAATGTTGATAGTTGTTGGGGGACTTCAGGCCTTTTGTTCATGAGGTCTCTGTGAGTCGTGCTAGACTTGAAGGTAATCAACAATGACAATATAAAAGCATAAAAATTGCCCGTTATATTATCACTCAAAAAGTTATAGCTAATATTTTATTGATTCAACTCCTTTTATTCCACTTAGGAATATATTATGAATAATATGCCATATTAAGGAAAAATATGGAAATAAGCCTACTTGGGAAGTTATGTGACCATTTACCTTAGTATAGTACTTGGTACATAGTAAGTGCTCAATAGGCATTTGAAACAGTAAATTTAAAAGGTATCATGTTACTGTGACAAATTAAGACCTGTAATTTAGCTTTAACACTAATTTTCAATAGACGTGAACAAATCCCTCTCTTAAAATATGTTAATATCTATTCTTTTTCTGAGATCCTTGAACTTTACCTCAACCAGTGCTATGGATTGAAATATGTACCTAAAAAAGATACAAAGTCTCCTGTGTCAGTGAATGTGACCCTTTTTTGTAGTTCATTCTACCAGCGTGAACCTTGAAGATGTTATAACTTAAATTAGCATAGAATCATGCTGGAGTAGGATAAATTCTAGTCCACTAAGAGTAGTTGAGAAATTATGGTCCATTCACACAATGGAATACTATGCAGCATGCAGGAGCAATGATTTTCTAAATTATTACCTAACTTGGGAGGGACTGGAGAGCATTATGCTGAATGAACTAACTCAGTCCTGTATGGATAAATATTTTATAAAACCATTATTGTAGAATGAGTATAAGGATCCAAGAGGGGTGGGAGAGGTTGGAAGCAAAAGCATGAGGATGTGCAGGGGGAGGGGGGATTAATCATCAGGTTATACAATTTGATAGGTGGGGGTAAGGGAAATTGAAAGAATTTGTTCTTGAAAACAATGTATTTGAATTTTGTAAATAAACTAGTAGAAAATAAATTAAACCCACCAAAAAAAAAAACAACAAGAGTGGTGTTCTTGAAAAAGAGAAGGTGAAACGTGGACAGATGCATAGAAGACAGATACATTTTACACAGTGTAGTAACAGTGTGTAGCAACAGAAACAGGCATTTAAAAGAGGCAGAGCCAGGAGTGGATTATTCAAAATGCAAGATAAGCATCATTTACTAATCTGTAGTGACTAATTTCACATGAGCTTCCCCATATGGTGAAAAATTTACAGATTCACAAGTGGCCCTGGGTTTACTTGCTAACTGGGTATTCCAACTCTGCCAGGGGCTATAAATATGAAAAGAGGTGTTGATTCTGTAGGAAGGTGCTGTGGTGGTGAGAGGGACACACATGCCAGCCATACCCAGAGCAGAATCTTTAACATAATGAAAAATGTAGAATAATTCACTACATATCTGTAAGCAAGTTTAAAAAGCCCCACAAATTACCTTGCTTATTGGGTTATCCAATACTTGGCAGAACTGTAAACAAAATGAATGGCAAGGATGGTTGGGAGCCATCCGAATCTGGTAAAAGACATGGAACAGATTCATCTTCAGAGCGCTCAGAAAGAATCAACACATCTGATGCTGATTCAGACGCCCAGCCTCCAAAAAAGTGAGACAATACATTTCTGTTCTTTTAAGTCACTCTGTGATGCATTTTTATCACAGCCATAAGAAACTAAAACAACCAAATGAGTTCTTTTCAAATCCAAATCGTTGGTGGGGTTGACCTTGTCATCCACTCTGCCAGCCTAACCCAGGCTACTCTGAAGTGGCAAGGCCCACGTCCTGGATCTGTAGGTGCTTTCTAACCCCATAGGAAAAGTACTATTGGTAGGGCCTCTGCAGCCCAGCTATTAGGGCAAGGGAGAGAAGCATGTTTAGTACATTCCCTCACTACCATCCTCAAACCCCACCATGTACTCAAGGGTTGCTTGGTGCAGTTCCTCTGCACAGCCATGCCAATACTTCCCTGAAATTATGGATAGTTGCCCAACTGAGGATAGTGTTTCCAGCTATTCAGAACACCTGACCTAACTTGAAATCAGTTAAACAATCCTATGTCAGAAAATGTAGTTGAGTCATTGTTTGGATTAAGTAATTTTCCAATTCATTTATCTACCAGACCTCCCATGTTGAACACGGCCGCTTTACTTCTTCATTTTCCAGCTTACAGATAGGGAAAAAAAGAAAAGAAAGAAGATGTGAATTATGGCTTAGCAATGCTTCACTTGGGAATATTAAAGGGAAGAATAAATGCCAGGAAGCCACAGACCACGTGAAACATAACATCACCTACTTTCTCTCAAAAGCACAGGCTTTGCCCTGAGAAAGATACTCTTCCTCCCTAGAAAATTATGTCTTGAAACTGATTCCAAACAAAGTTCAAAACAATGACTTCAGTAAAACGCAGCAGAATAGAGGATTTTAAAAAATCTTGATCTGCCTGCATATTGTCAAAGAATTGTTTTATGTAACTGCTGGGATCTGATTTAGCTCTTAGACTTAACACATTTAACACATTCCTCTTAAACAAAAAGTTTCTGAGACTGCAATCCAATTGGGAGTATCTTGGCTATCTGGTGCTGCTAACATAAATATCACAAGTGGTTTATTTTAACAAACAGAGTCTTGCTCTTGCTCAGTTAAAGAGATTATTTGTCTGAATGCAGGCTGCTAACTCTAAAGGAAGCCTTTCTCTCTGTTCAAACATGTAGGAGGCATTTCCTTTACCCTCTCCCTCCACCCACCAAATTGTAGGAAAGATTCAACAGGGAACTGAAAAAACAAAGTAATGGTGGGCATAGTCCAATGGTGATTAATTTTATAAAACATAATGAGTGATTGTATGAAACACAATGTGAATGAAGAATAGTGTGAAATATGATGTATGTGAAATTTCTAAGCAAACCAATACAAAATAAAACTTAAGAGGAAGAAAGTAAAATGGGGAAAAAATGCAGGAGGCAGGTCTTTGTTTCTTAAAAATGTAGGAGGCAGGTCTTTGTCTCTTAATTATTTGTGGACTTGACGTTCTCTGTGAATCGCTATATTAATCCTTTTCTGTTCTCTGTGAATCGCTATATTAATCCTTTTCTGGTTCTAGGAGGTTCTCTGTGCAGGAACTCCAGATCCAAAAGATAGATCCTGGCTCTTCTTTCTTAATGCTTATCATATCTTTCTTCTCTGCCCACTTTTCTCTATTTAGCTCTTGTAAGGTTCAAGGTGGTGCAGGCCACACCCCATGGAAAATCTCCTTACACTAGATGAGAGTTATGATTTGAGTAAAGACTTCACAAGGAGTTCTGATAGTGTAATTGGTAGAAAGGTACAGTGCTAATCCAAAAGCCACTTCTCCCTGGTTGTTCACATTTATCCATGCCTCCTTGGGATAAAGATGGGCAACCTCATCTTGTGTTACTTACAGCCTCAGAAACCCACTGGTAGATCAACTATGAGAAGGTTCCGACTCAATGAGCATAAGGTGTATAAGGACGTTGTATCTCACCTTAGGATTTAGCCATAATGGGCTCTGGTGTGGACAGAGTTCAGATCTGTGTTCATAGGTTTACTATGAGTTGTACTTGACTTGACAGTCCACCTTAATCTCCTTGTAACACACTGGCTAATCATAGCCAGTAACATCATAGGGATGATTACATCATTACATAACTACCAGATTGCATCATCACATAACTGTCAAAATAATGAGAATCATTACTCAGCCAAGTTGACACACATTTTGGAGGGAATACAATTCAACCCATGTGACATTTCATCCTATGACTCACAAAAACACGTGTCTTTGTCACAGACAAAAAACTTTCATTTGATCATGGTGATGGTGTTGTTATGTGAAGTCTAACAAACTGGGATTCATAAAGATCCTTAGAGAACAGAAGAGTTGAACTTGACCCATGAGCATAATAAACCACCTCATCTTTAGGCAATGGGACCAGTCACAGCACTTGTGAGTAACCGTCCCTCACTATGGAACTAAATTTGTGAAGGTGAGACCAGTCCTTGGAGAGAGATGTCATGCTTGGGAGGGTGGAGGGACAGCACAAGAGAGGAAGACCCTCAATGAGATGGATTGATTCAGTGACTGGGGTAGTGGGGGGTGAGTGTGAGAGAGACAGTAAAATTGGCACAAGATATAGCAGGGTTTAGGGCTGTTGTATATAGAGTTGCTTTGAGTCGCAGGCGACTTTACAGCACATAATAACAACAATAGGACTTTAAAACCTAAGAGGTTATAGTTTACACTTTGAGACTTGGCAGGCTGTGGCTCCTTGTTTTATGTGACCCTAGAAGTCATAGGCCTTCTCTTTTGAAACTGAAGTAGCTCTAGCTCTGCTTCCCATGTTCCTTGTCTCTTCCATTTCTGCTTCTGGGTTCCTTGGTCTCTTGACCTTTTCAGCCAACATAGCTTCTCTCTGTGCAAGAATCTTTTGATGTACCAATAAATGCTCAAAGGCATCTCACTTTATCATAAACCTCAGTCAAAAGTGCTCAGCTGTAGAGGAATCCCACTGATTTTTTTTATATTGATCTTATATCCTGCAACTCTATTAAATTATTCTACTAGTTCTAACAGTTTTTATGTTGAGTCCTTTGGGCTTTCTGTATACACTATCATATCGTCTGCATATAGTGATAGTTTAACTCTCTCTTTGCTATCTGGATTCTTTTTATTTCCTTCTCTTGCCTTATTGCCCTAGCAAGCACTTCCAATACAATATTAAATAGAAGTGGTGACAGTGGGCATCTTTGTCTGGTCCCTGTTTGCAAGGAAAATGTTTTTAGCTTTTCTCCATTGAAAATAATATTGGCTCTTGGTTTTGCATATATGCTTCTTACTATGTTGAGAAAATTCCCTTCTCTTCCAATTTTGCTGAGTGTCTTTATCAAGAAGGGGTGTTGGATTTTGTGAAATGCCTTTTCCGCATCAATTGCTAAGATCATATGGTTCTTATTATTTGTTTTGTTAATGAGGTGAACTATATTGATTGTTTTTATGTTGAACCAGACTTGCATATCTGTTATGAATCCCACTTGGTCATAATGAATTATTTTTTTATGTGCTTTTGGATTCTTTGACTAGGATTTTGTTAAGGATTTTTGTCTCTATATTTATGAAAGATATTGGTCTGCAGTTTTCTTTCTTGATTATAACCTTGCCTGGGTTTGGTGTTAGGGTTACACTTGCATCATAAAATGACTATGGGCGTGCTCCTTCTTTTTATATTTTTTAAAAAAATACTTTAAGTATTTCACAGATCAGCAAATCTAGCTCCATAGACAAGTGCCTCCTAGAAGCACTCCACTTCACCAAGAAGTTTCATGCTCAAAGCACTCAACTCCTTAAGGGTTGGATTGTCTCCCGCACCGTCTCACTTTAAGTGTCCTAGTTTTGCTGCTATTGTTATTTTACTGTCTACACCATCTCAAGTGTTGCAGTTCTTCCCACTTGTTGTTGTTAGGTGCCATCAGCTTAGGACAACCTCTAGTGACCTTGTGAACAACAGTTCGGAACCCTGTCCTACCCTGGCCATTGTCATCATCTCTGACACACTTGAACCCTTCAGTTACTGTACCAATTAGTCTTATTAGAGATCTTCTGATCCTCCACCTTTCTAAACATGATTTCCCTCTCCAGGGAATAACTTCTCGTAGCAATATTCCCAAAGTATGTGAGATGAAGTTTTATCATCTTTGACCTCAAGGATCATTCTAACTGTACCTTTTCTGAGACATATGTTTGTTCTTTTGGTAGTCCGGGGAATATTTAGTACTCTTTTCTAGCTCAACAACAGCTCAAAAACATAAATTATTCTTTTATCACCCTTTTAGACTCTGCAGCTTTCAGACGCATAGCAAGTGATGGAAAAGATTATGACCTAAATCAGGAGCAGCTTAGTCTTCAAACTGAGATTATTGCTCTTCAGTAATTTGGAGAGGTCCCTAACAGTAGACTTGCCCAATGCAATACATCTCCTGATCTCCTGACTGCTGATACCAAGAATATTGATTGTGGATCCAAGTAAGATGAAATAGTTGACAATTTCAGTCTTTTCTCCATCTATTATGATGTTGTTTATTGGTCCACTAGTGAGGATTTTTGTCTTCTTGATGTTGAGATGCAATCCATATTGAAGGTTGTAGTCCTTGACTTTTTGCAGCAAGTGTTTTAATTCTTACTTTCAGTGAGCAAGGTTATGTCATCTGCATAATGCAGGTTGATGTTGAGTCTTTCTCAAGTCCTGATGTCACATTCTTCTTCATAGAGTCCAGCTTCTCAAATGATTTGTTCAGCATACAGATCGAATAGGTAAAATGATACAACACTGATGCAACCCTTTCCTGATTTTACACCAAACAATGTTGTCTTGTTCTGTTCAGAAAACAGGTTCTTAGTCTAAATATATGTTTTATATGAGCATAATTAAGTTTTCTGGGATTCTCATTCTACTCAATGTTAGCCATAGTTTATTATGATCCACACAGCCTTTGCACAGTCAATAAAATGTGGAGACATTCTTCTGGTATTCTCTGGTTTCAGCAAAGATCCATCTGACATCAGCAAAAATATCCTTGCTGCCACAGCCTCTTCTAAACCCATCTTGAACTTCTGAAAGTTCTCTCTCAATGTACTCCTCTGCCCATTTTTGGATGATCTTCAGCAATATCTTTGCTTGCATGTTATATTAATATTATTTAATAATTTCCACATTCTGTTGGATCACATTCTTGGGAATAAGGACAAATGTTGAACTCTCCCAGTGAGTTGGTCAGGCAATTGTCCTGTGAGCCATCAAATGTCTCTCAGGTGACCTGGTATAGATTGATGAGTATGCCCAGTGATGCATCTCTTAGCTAAAATATGTGAATCAATATCCCACCTATTCCTGGGGCCTTATTTTTTGCCAGTGCCTTCAGTGAAGCTTTACCATTTTCCCTTTATCACTACTTACTCTTGTTTATATAGTACTTCCTGAAATTTTTCAGTGTCAACTAATTCTTTTTGATACAGTGACTCTGGGTATTCCTCCCATCTTCTTTTGATGTTTCCTAGATCATTCAAGGTTCTGCCCACAGCATCTTTCAGTATTGTAACTCAAGGCCTGAATATGTATTTTCCATTCTTTCAACTTGAGAAATGCTAATTCTTCCTTTTTTATTCTCTAACTTCAGTTCTTTGCACATCTCATTATACTTTGCTTTGTCTTCTATTAGCCACCTTAAAACTCTTACAGCCTTTACTTATTATCCAATTCAAAACTGCTTTCACCTTTGAGGTATTTGTTAGGGCAACACCATATTCCTGGTACTGAATTCTGTCCTATTTATTTAGTGATGACTTAACAAAAATATACATCCCCACATAGGAGCCCTAGACAGAACTGTAGGGCCTCCACTTTGTCCCTGTTGTCATGCCAACTCGGATGGGCCCTGTGTCCCCAGGAGTCCTCAGATCTCCTTATGGGTTTAAAAGATTTGTCCTTTGCAAAACATCTTCATAATACGCTATCGATTATCTTTTAGAAAGCCTTAAACTATGGTGCCTGTTTATTACTTTTTAAAGTAGCAAACAATAACTAAAGTGTTTTGGAAATTTCTGTGTTTATCTTTCTCATTAGAAAAGTATTGATTTCAACTGTAAATGGTTGGCATTAGACTGCATTTAGCTCATTCCGGTGCTGGAAACTAGTAAAGGAGAGAAGTAGTAGAGAGCTCTGGTGGGAAGAGCCTGCGCTGCATTCCTGAATGCACAGGATTTTAATCTACTAGCTGTTCTGGGAAAGAAGGATGGGCAATCTGCTCCCCATGATTGACTGCCTCTAAAGACCCACTGGAGGGTCAGCTAAGTGTCAATTCCCACTTGATGATTCCCAACAACTAACAAAATATCACAATTGATTGACTTTAACAAATAAGATCTTTATCTGCTTTCATCATCCATGGGGCTGACATTTCTTGGAGATGTCCATGTGTCTTGGCATTAATCTTCCCTTAGACCTAGGAAATTCTCAGTGCAGGAATCTCGGGTCCACAAAAAGCACTCTGTTCCTGGATCTCTGGTTCTGTCCTCTCTGTATGCTTTTCACTCCTCTTGTAAGATAAAAAGGTGATACAAGACACACCCTGGAAAGATATTTCCCTTACATCACATTAGGGCTGTGTCCTAAGTAGGGTGTTGCGTCTCACCCTAATACCCTTCAAACTGATTGATCCATTAGATCACATCATGGCTAATAATGATACCATTACATCACTGCAAAATTACATTATTACATGAGAATCACGGCAGGAAGCTATGGTAAGGCCCTGCGAAGGCTCTCTTGTATATAGTAAAGTGAGAGCGATCATGAAACCACATTTTGATGGAGAAGTGACTATATAACCATCTTGTCTATAGCCCTTTTCCTTCCTGACTTGAACGTGCCTACCGGCTCTGCCACCTAACTCATCTAAGACTAGACAATAAAGCAATCACATGTATTGCTTGAAAATCGGCCCATCAGGAATATAAATATTTCTTTCAAGCAACTATATTACTATATCTGTGAAGCATGTAGGAAGTCTGCTCTGTGTCATGTGTAATCCTAAGAGAAAAATTCCAGCTACCCGGTAACATCTGCTCCAAATTTGCACATGATTTATATGACCATTCAGCCATCTCCATCTATAAATATAGATAGCTTTCATAGATGGTAACTGTCTGTCCTAAATAAAACAAGTGGAAAGACAGGTATTTAATTACATCATCAAATTTGTTTTAGATTTAACATCATATTGTTGTTAAATATACCCAATTTTTATTATGCTATGTCAATGAAACATGAGTGTGTTTTACATATGTTATGTTCCTTATAATTCTGATATTTTATCCAAGTTATTTCCATAACAATTGCAAATAAGAGAAAAGCAGCAGATTCTACTCATTCTACCCTGCAGTAGGAAAGCAGAATAGTCACTTAGATAATCAGGCAACTAGTTGCCAGTTCTTTTTATTCTGGACTTATTCTTTGATGAATATCCCATAGTGTCATCTCAAAGTTATGAAAAGAAAGAATGAAATAAAAATTGACAGTGCTACAGGCCCATTTCTACTCTAACACACACTGAGTCTCCATGATGTAATGGCAACTGGTTATGCCCATACTTAATTGAAAAGGTGATTGACAATATCAGTTAAATATCAAGACACTAAAGAGTTACTGTGTTCTTTGTTTGGAAGCCCTGTGTTAGCTCACACTGGCTGCTTTGTGAAAGATGGAATATTAGGATATAAAAGTTAGATGTAAAGAGCTTGTGGTCTATTGCTTGTGGCACTGTTCCAGGTAAGAGACTATAATAGTCTGAACTTGGGTGGGATCATAAACGAGGTGATTTGTTGTTGTTGTTGTGGTGGTGGTGGTGGTGGTGGTAGTGTGACAGGAAGTCAGAACCCATTCATAGCTGACCCTTCAGCAGTTTCTCAGAGGCAGTAAATCTCACTAGATTTGATAGCCTCTCTTGTATGGAATAGCTGGTGGATTTAGAGCATCAGTCTATGGGTTGGCAGAGCAGCTCTTTACCACTTGGCCACCAGAGCTCCAAAACCCTAGAGCACCAGAAGAGAAATTAACTGTTTCATAGCTCCAGAAACTGAAAATTCAAGGTCAAGATCTTGTCACGCTTATTCGTTCTGAGACCTTGAGGGAGAACTGGTTCCATGTTTCTTCTACAGCTTCTGGTAGCCCCAGTCCTTTCTTGGCTCACAGATACAGGACCACATAGCCTCCTTCCTCTGTGTGTCTCTCTGTGTCCCTCACATGGGTTAGAAACAAGTCTACTGCAGCATCATCTTTCTCTTGGTCTTTTACTGACAACATCTTCTAAAATGCTCTTTCTGTACAAGATCACACTCACAGGGATTAGGAGTTAGGATTTCAACACATCTTTTGGAGTCCACAATTCAGTCTGTCACAGGTGAGGACAGTGCAAATGGATAGTGAGAGATGTAGCAGTACTTATGAAGGATGAAGAATAAAGTAGATAGAGGGGTGATTCTTAGGTTTCTGGATGGATAATCAGACATTAACATAAGCAATTCAGGAAGAAGTTTAAAGTAAGGTACTTTAGGGGTTAGATCAAGAATTAAATCTAAGCAAACTGTCAGTGGTGTTAAGATTTCAATCAAAGATGTCAGAAAAACAGGTAGGGTGCTATGCCTCATCCCTACTTACTCAGAATCAGCTCTGTTGGTATAAATTAGATAGATTAGTATTGTTGTGGCTTTTATTGTTTACCATCAGTCGAAACAAACACATAACTGACTCTCCAGTGTGTTTTCAGGAGCAGTGAATTGCACAGGAGTTGATTGTCCATCTTTCTCCCATGGAGCAACTAGTGGATTCAAACTGCATACTTTGGGTTGGCAATACAACTCCTTACCACTAAGCCACCAGAGCTCAGAATAGCGTTACATGGTGTTGTGTTTTTTGTTTGTTTAAAAAAGGGGGGGAGAATTCTATATCTATAAAAAAATTTAATGAGGAATACCATTCACTGGAAGTCACTGGACAATTTTAATGAGGGAAATAAGTTGAACTGATTTATTTAAGAAAAAGCTACCTATGGAAGGTTTGACTCCTGCCTTCATCCCTTACTAGATATTCCTTCAACCTGAAAAGGTTAATGCAACTCTCTGGGCCTCAGTTTCTTTGAAGGTATATTGGAGATAGTACTACCTTTCTCATAGTGTTGTTGTGAGAATTATAATTAAAACGTTGGAGATAATAGGCCCTTAATATGCATTGGTTCCCTGCTAAGACTCAACTTGTTGCTGCAGTTCAGCAAGTGAGAAGAAGGGAGGCCAATTAAGAGGTTCTAGGAATCTTCCCAGGGAGGAATAGGCATGCTCTGACATAAGGCAGCAACTGTGGAGAAGGTGAAAAATGGTGGAGCCCCCCTGCTGAGATAGTGAGTGTAGGGATCAGGGTAAGGTTGATGCCTGTCAGCCCAGGTAGCTTAGATGGAAGGCTGTGCCATTAATCATATTCAGGAATTCAGGGAGAATGGGGACCATGGAGGTCAGGTGGAACGGCAACCCTGGTGTTCACCGGTATAAACAATGCCTTGTCGTCCCCCCCCCAGTAGACTGCAAGCTACTTTGCCATTTGTCCTTTCTCCTTAGTGCCCTGTCTTCCACCTTTAGTCTCAGCTGCTGCTCTTGCTTCAAGCCTTGGAATCCATGGCAGTCCTAGATTTATTACTCTTTATTCTTCTCTCAATCTCATCCTTTCCCAAGTCTCTTGGATTTTCACACAAACATTAGCCATTTTGTCACACCGTCGGTTCCTACAAAACTTGGTTTGGCTGACAAGCAAGGCTATTTGTTACTGCTGCTCAGCTGTGATTTCTCTCCTACCAAAGAAGCGCATATTTATTTCTTTTTACCTCTGACTCTGGAGCCCTGCTGGTTTCTCCACAGCTTTAGAAATCCCATCAAATGCTCAATGTTCTAGCTGCTGCTCCTGCAGAGCCTCCTCCCTTAAATAGTGGCCTGAGGTACAGAGGGGCAAAGAGTGTACACAGAAGCCACACAAAGAAGCATGGCCTGGGCAGAGGGCTTTTGACATTTAATGCAGACAGGAGATTACTTTTCATCACTCAAAAATCCAATGCCCCCTCTCCGGGACCTAGTTGCCATGGAATTTCTAGTTTAATTAAGCTGGTGGCTGGGGGTTTGAACTCACAGCCAGGTTAGGCACTGATCCTGAAGGCCATGATGGAGCTCTAAAAGAGACCTTCAACAAAGCATGGGGATGAGCTGGCTGGGTTGAGGGTTTACAGACGATCTCTGGGCCCTTCATTTCTTGATCTCTCTTCCAGGACACATTGCCACTCTTAACCTTTCCTTCTTTCTCTGTTGCTCCCATTTTGGGTTTCTCTTGCTGAGCATTCCCTTTTTAAGTTCATTTAATGTATATTTTTTATCAGTATTCTTTTTTTATTTTTTATCCTTTTTATTAATTTTAATGAAAATTTACAGAGACTGTGGATTCCCATTTATTCATTATTGCACTTTTCTCCCTGCCCACCCTTCCCCACTCAGTACACTCTTCTCTTTGAAAAGTAAAAGAAAGGTTCCCCCATTATTTTACAATCCTTCCCCCCAGGTCCACTCCACTATGCAGCCTTTGTTCTAGACTCCAGTCATGACAATAATACCTAATCACACATCCCTTTTAAACAGTTTTCTCCCTCATCTGTTTCAATGCAGTATACATTATTGAACCCATCTTTCTCAGTCTCCCCCCAACCCCAATGTCAGTCCTTTTTTACAACAGTGGCACCATGCAATATTTGTCCCTATGTGACTGGGATATTTCACTCAGCATAATGTCTTCCAGGGTCACCCATTGTGAATAATATTACATGAGTTCCTTGTTTTTGAATGCAGTGTATATTTTTAACTCGCCTTTGCTGTCAGTCTGGGAACTCTTCTTATACCTCTGAGTGATGAAGGCTCCAGTTGTTTGGGACTGTTTTCCTGGTTTCACCCTTATCAAATCATATGCAAATCTCCATTTCAGAAAAGCATAAATTATTGAATTCTTGACAATGCTTTGTTATTGTTATGTGTCATTTAGTTACTTCTGACTCATAACAGCTCTGTGAGCAAAAGAATAAGTAAGACACAGTCCTGCACCATTCTCACAATTGTTGCCATGTTTCCATGTTTGGATGGCATTCCTCTTTTTCAATGACCCTTACTGTTAACCTGTCCAAAGTAAGTGAGAAAAATTCTTGCAATATTCCCTTTCAAGAAACGTTTGACAGGACTTCCTTCAAGACACATGTGTTTGTTCTTTTGGTAACCCATGGTATGTTTGATATTTTTCACTAACAAAGTTTTAGTTGATTAAAATATATGAAGACTTTTTTTTTTTAAATCACTTCTACTGAGGGATAATTTATGTCAATAAGATGCATCCTTTAATGAGAACTCTGTTAGCCTAGTGGTAAGAAGCTGTGCTGCAATCTCAAAGGCATGTGTGGTTCAAATCTACCAGGTGCTCTTCAGAAGGTAGATAGGCAGTCCCCTCCCATGCAATTAATTGCCTCTGAAAACCCACTAGAGGTGAGCTATGGGTTGATTCTGACTCAACATACACAAAACATCATTTTTAGGTAGTTTGATACATTTTTACAAGAAAATCTTTCACAAATGGGCACAGGGTATGATTAGACACTTCACCAAAGCAGACATTCAGATGGCAAATAAACACATGAAGAAATTTTCAAAATCCTTAGCTCTAAGAGAGATGCAAATCAAAACAACTATAAGATATCATCTCACCCCAGTAACAATAGAAAAAAA
>NW_006400009.1:179965-184965 GCF_000299155.1 Elephantulus edwardii
GGAACATTTCTTCATGTGCTTGTTGGCCATCTGAATGTCTTCTTTGGTGAAGTGTCTGTTCATATCCTGTGCCCATTTTTCAATTGGATTATTTACCTTTATCTTGTTGTGGTGCTCAAGTATTTTAGAAATTCTAGATATAAGTCCCTTATCTGACATGTCATTACCAAATACTTTTCCCCAATCTGTGCCTTCCCTTTTTACCCTGTTGAAGAAGTTTTTGGATGTGCATAGGGATTTGATTCTTAGAAGATCCCATTCATCTATTTTATCTTCTCCCGGTTGTAGAACAATAAAAAAATTTCACATAGCAGCAAATGACAAATGTTGGCAATGTTGTGGAGAAATTGGAACTCTTATTCACTGTTGGTGGGAGTATAAAATGGTGCAACCCTAGGGAAGGCAGTGTGGTGTTTTCTCAAAAAGTTGGAAATAGAAATACCATTTGACCCAGCAATTCCACTACTGGCAACATACCCTAAAGAATCCAGAATTGCCACCCAAGCAGATATATGCACATTCATGTTTACAGCGGCTTTGTTCACAGTAGCAAAGAGTTGGAAACAGCCCAGTGCCCATCAACAAATGAATGGATAGAGAAGATGTGGTATATTCACACAATGGAATATTATGCAGCACTGAAAAACAAAGAACTCAGGAAATATACAAAAATGGGTGACCATAGATGACATTATGGTGAGTGAAATATCTCAGTCACAAAAAGACAAACATTGCATAACGCCATTATTATAAAACAGGACTGACATGGGAGTTGGAGGGAAACTAAGAAAAGAGGGGATAAATAATGTACATGACATTCAAACAGACAAGAGAGAGAACTGTATAAAAGAAATATGTGATTAGTTATTATTGGCATGACAAGAGCCCAGAAAAGAAGGATGGGTTCAATAATGTACACGGACGGCATTGAAACAGCTGAGGGAGAAAACTGTTTAAGAGGGAAAATTATTAGGTATTTTTGTCATGACAGGAGTCCAGAGCAAAGGCTGCATCATGGAGTGGACCTGGGGTTAGGGATTGTAAAACAATGAAAGAATTTTTCTTTTACTTTTCCAAGAGGGTAGTGTATTAGGGGAGAGGGTTGGGAGGGGAGAAAAGTGCAATAATGAATGAATGGAAATCCAAAGTCTCTGTAAATTTTCATTGAAATTAATAATAAATTTAAAAAAAATAGCTGCATAGTAAAGTGTAGGGGGGGGGGGACGACGATTGTATAACAATGGAAGAACTTTTTTTTCCAAAGAAAAAAGTGAATGGGGGTGGGGGGAAGCTGGGAGAAAAATGTGCAGCAATTAATGAGTGGAAATCCAAGTTCTTTATAAACTTTCATTAAAATCACAATTTTTTTAAAATTCCCCTATCATTGATTTGTGGGATGATTTTAAATGGCACAAAGAATGGAAGGAAAGAAAATGATGAGTGTGGGGTGAGCTTGTTTTTCTGACTGCTTCACTCTCCCCAACTGCAAAGGCCCAGTGGAAAAGTTAGCAGAGAACCAAGATGGTATGAAGTCACACAGGCTGGGTGGTAAATTCATGGTATACAGCTACATAAAAATTTATCAGTTTAAGATAATAGTACTTTCTTATCTCCCAATTGCCATGCATCAGAAGCCCGGACATGTATTAGCTGGGTTCTTGGCTCAGTCTCACCTGGCTGAAATCAAGGTGTTGGGGAGCCTGCATTCCCATCTGGTGCTCAGAATGCTCTTCCAGGTTTATTCAGGTTGTTGTCAGAATTCTGTTGCTTGAAGTAGTAGGACTGAGGTTTCTGTTTTCTTGCTGGCTGTCACCTTAGAGACTGGCCACAAGGCCCCTCCATAGACACTTCACAGCATGGCTGTTTACTTCCTTCCGGGTAAGTGGGAGAGCTTCTGCTCTGTCTCTTGTCTCTTTTAAGGGTTTACTTAATTACATTCAGTCCTATCACAATAATCTTCCTTTTGATTCATTTCTAAAATCTCATTGCTAACAAATTCATTCCAACTCATAAAAAAAGCAAGAACGCCTAGCATTGAGTGTTCTCACACTGAGTTATTTCTGTCTCAAGTAGAACTGCCCCTTGGGGTTTCTAAGGCTGCAATCTTTATGAAAGAAAACTTCTGCGTCTTAACCCCACAGAGCAAGCAGCTGGCAAGTTTGAATATTTTGTTGAGCAACTGAATGTTTAACGATTCTGCCTACAGGGGTCCATTAATTAATTCAAGGGGTCTTAACTATATCTGGAAAAACATCTTTTGCCATATAAAGTAATATAATTATGAAAGTCATACATCATCATGTTTACAGATCCTCCTTCATCTTGCTTGGATCCACAATTAACAGGAAATAAGATACTTTGCACTGGGAAAAGCTAAAGTTAGGGACTTCTCCAAATTACTGAGAAGTAATGATGTCAGTTTGAGGATGAAGGTGTGTCCAAGCAGGCCATAGTCTTTCCGATCACTTGCTATGCATCTGAGAGCTGGAAAATGAATAAGGTTAACAGAAAACAAATTGACTTCTTTGAGCTGTGATGTTGGAGAAGAGCACTGAGAATCCCGTGGACAGCTGAAAGAATGTACAGATATGTCTTGAAGACTGTGCACCCACAGTGCTCTTTGGAGGCAGAAATGATGAAACTTCACCTCACATACTTTGGGCATGTTGCTTTGAGGTGCTATTCCTTGAAGAGGGACATGATGTTGGGAAGGGTGGAGGGTTGGCAAAGGAGAGGAAGACCATCAACCATGTGGACTGACATGGTGACTGCTATAATTAGCTTTTGTGTGTCAGGAAGTGTAAGGACAGTGAAGGAAAGAACAGAATTCAGATCTTTTGTTTATAGGGTCGCTATGAGTCACACTCGACTCGATGGCACCTAAAAATAACAACTTACACTTAAGAGGAGAGAATTTTACAGAGCATGTACATGAAGGGACAGAGATCTTGGGGAATATTTGCAATGCCTGCCACAGAGACTCCCTGTTTCTCCATCTTTGATGAGAGGGAGGGAATCAAGGCAAGGTCCTGTCAGAGGTCCTACTCTGCAGTGTTCTGAGTCTGTATTTACCATGGTAAATGATCATGGAGTCATTTTGTGATCAGAAACATTGTTAGCAAAACATCTTATTCAAAATGTGCTTTGAAGGATGTGGTGACATGTGGGCAGAGATGTAAGAGGTACAAACTGAGAAGAGGAATCGCCAAGGGACAAGCAGACAGGGGACAAACTTCCACAATCATTTAGTAAAATGGATGGTTGCTGCAGTCATCAAGGCAATTAAACCTGCATATTCTGTCTCTTCTATGAACATAAGGTAGCTTTATCCCTTTCCTCCCCCTTAAGCTGGGTTTAGAAGAGGTCATGGCACTAGGGACAGTATTGCCAATGTCAGATGGATCTTGGCAGAAAGCAGAGTACCAGAAAAAAGTCTATCTGTGTTTCATTAACTATGCAAAGGTAATTGACTATGTGGATCTCAGAACGCTTGATCATGCTTACACTTGGACCAAGAAGCAGTTCTCAGAATGGAGCAAGGAAACACTGCCTGGTTCAAAATCAGGGAAGCAGTGCATCAGGGATGCATCCTGTCCCCATACCTTTTTAATCTGTATGCAGAACACATCGATTCAGGAATCAGGGCATTATGAGGAGGAGTGTGCCATCAATATTGGAGGAAGACTCATAAACAACCTATGACATGCAGATGACACGACCTTGCTTGCTGAAAGTGAAGAAAACCTGAAGCACTTGGGGCAAAAGGCCAAGGACTGTAGTCTTCAATACGGATTGAAGCTCAACATCAAGAAGACAAAGATTCTCACACTGGGCCAATTGGCAGCACCATAACAGAGGGAGAAGAAATTGAGGTTGTTAGCAGTTTCAGCTTCCTCGCATCCACCATCAACACTCTTAACACCAGCAGTCAGGAAATTAAAAGACAAATTGCATTGGGAAAATCTGATGTCATGGACCTCTCCAGAGTGCTGAAGAGCCACAATGTCAGTCTAGATACAAAGGTGTGCCTAACCCAAGCCATGGTCTTCCCAATTACTTATTATGTTTCAGAGAGCTGGATGATGACTAAGGATGACAGAAGAAGAATAGATGCCTGTGAGTTGTGTCGCTGGAGAAGAGTATCAAACATACCATGAACTGCCAATTTAACAAATAAATCTGTCTTGGAGAGGGTGAAACCAAGTTTCCCCTCAGAGGCTAGGATTTTGAAGCTCTCACTCACTTACTTTGGGCACATGGCCAGGAGAGATCAGTCCTTGGAGAAGGACATCATGCTCAGAAGGAGTACACAGACAGCACAGAAGAGGAAGACCCCGGATCAGATGAATTGATACAGTAACTGGAGCAACTGGGGTTGGTGTGTCAGAATTAGTGAGACTGGCTCAAGACAGGACAGGGTTCAGAGCTGGTGTACATAGGGTCGCTATACATCACAAGTGACTCAAAGGCACATAACAACAATAACATTAAGAGAGGTTTGGAAGCAGGAGTGGTATTCACTTCCTAAACAACATGCCTCTGGAAACCCTGTGAACTTTGATAAATGTCAATAGTTGTAGAGGGGCTTCAGGCCTTTTGTTCATAGGGTTGCCAGGAGTCATGCTTAACTCAAAGGCAATCAACAAAGACAAAAACGTCCTTTGCAATTTGGCATGACCATGTGAGTTAATTTGACTACTAAAATGTGAGCAAATGTGAAGCATACGACCTTTAAAATGGGCGACTGGAATGCAAAAGTTGGGAACAGAGAAGAATCAGTAGTTGGAAAACCTGGACTTGGTGAGAGAAATGAAGCTGGAGATAGAATGATTGAATTTTGCACAATCAATGACCTATTCATTGCAAATAGATTTTATAAGAAACATAAACACAGGTTATACACATGGATTTCACCGGATGGTATGCATAGGAATCAGATCGATTACATCTGTGGAAAAAAAGCTGGAGAAGCTCAATATGAGTTGTGAAAACAAGGCCAG
>NW_006400009.1:186910-192424 GCF_000299155.1 Elephantulus edwardii
GATGGGTGTGTCAGAGGCAGTGCGATTGGCACAGGATAGAGCAGGGTTTAGCGCTGTTGTACATAGGGTCACTATGAGTTGCAAGTGACTCGATGGCACATAACAACAACAAGCACCACCACCAACTTTTAAAACATTTTAAGAACAAATACAGGAGCTGTTTCGTTCTTATTCCCACTGCCACAGGAACGGATCTAGTTCGAGTTAGTGGCTATTCCCACCAGCTACAAAGCCCTAGCCAGCCTACAATGTGCATGTGTTACAAAGGAAAAAGGAATCTTTTTCCCTTTATATGGGCATTGAGGTTTGGAGGTGCTTGTTAACTACCACATCACATAGCTTATCCTGGTTCATAAAATGGTTGTACCACTTCTGATCTACTGCCACTTTGTCTTTGATAACTCTCATCTAGTCCAGTCTTTCTGTGAGATCTAATGAAAACTTTCATGACAATTACTTTATTTGTATATAGTCATGTTGTTGGTTGGTTGGTTTTCATTCACACAGAGCTACTCCCATGAGTACTGAGAAAAGGTGATCTGTCACACTCTACCATCTCAGTCTCCATGACAAACAAGCTATTTTGCTTTGACAAGTAAGTGGAATTAGCACATCCAGGGAAAACTGCCAGTCAACACATTTTCACTGATTCAGACATGCTTTGATACACTTTCCTGGGTTTTCTGTTTGAAACTCTCAATTACTATGCAAACCACACAGAGTCATCTCCTCAGCAGTTGTGTTGGTCTCCTTATGACTCTTGTTTTTCCAGACTTTCACGTTGAGGATATCTTTCTTTTCAGATCTTTGTTTCCTGATACCACATCCAAAAGACCACTGAGCCATTTCTCCTTCCTCAACAGTGTGAAGGTGTATCCCTTTTTTGATGCCTTCTCAAATTGCAACCACCTTCATAACTCAAATGTAGCCTGTCTGCACCGCTTCCCTCTAAAGATCTTTTCACCCATTTCAGAGATGAGATGTGCCCTTGAAACCTAGTCCGCTGTGCCCTCTCTTCTACTGCTGCTCTATGTGCTACCCAGCCCCTTTCAACACCTAGCACCCCTGTAGAGGAGCATAGAACTGCCTCATAGAGCTTCCTCAGCTGTAATCTTTAAGGGACCAGATCATCATGTCTTTTCAAGCTGTTAGCTTTGTGGTTAGCAAAAGACACTTAATCATTGCATCATGATGTTGTTGTGTGCTGTCTGCTTAGAACTGACTCATAGCTGATCTTTCAGCAGGTTTTCAGAGGCAGTAAATCGCACAGGAGGAGACTGTCCATACAACCACCACAAAGAGGCTGTTGGACTTGAGCCCGGGTCTTTGGGATTGCAGCGCAGCTTCTTACCACTAGGCCACCTAAGCTCCTTATTCTACTTGACCCTATCTACCCTGCGGCTCTTCCCTACCAAGGTCACCTGAGAGCCATTTGATGGCTCAAAAGACAATTGTCCCAGAAACATAGCCTCCTTTTGAGTAGGTTGTGTTGGGCCGTGAGAGAGGGGGCATGTTCTATCATCCTGACTCATCAGAAGTAACATGTACCATCATCCAGAGAGATGGTGACACAGGTGGAGACCTACTTGTACCATGCAGGCAGAGCTGAATCTCAAGACTGCAGTTACTGCTATTAAAGAAACTGTACACAAGAGCAAGCCATGTGTCAAGAAAAGAGAAATAAGATACACAGAGAAATTTGCTACTATAATCCTGATAATAGCAGCTATAAGACACTTCTCATGTGCCACGTACCAGGCAGACATTACAGAGGGATTATCTCCTGCAATCGCTGCATTAGTCCCTATGAGATAGAACTTATCTTGTGTATGGTGAGGAAACAGGAGCTCCAAGAGTTTAAGGAGCCCCTCTTAGGTCACACCGTTAATTAAGCAGAGGAGGTAGGCTGAGATATCAGACAGTCTGGCTCCAAAACTGTGTTCCTACCCAGAAAACAACGTTTTCAAGCAAGGAAGCATTACTTCTCCCTGTTTGCTTGGATTTATAACGATTTTCTGGTGAAGTGGAATCCCCCGGCTAGCCTTCTCCCACCCCACCTGGCTGGCTGGGACTTGTTTCATGCTTTGCATAAGATTCAGGAGGTGAGTCCTACACACTCTGGCTCAGAGAATTGCATTCCTGTCACAGTCCTTTGCCCTTTGAAGTTTGGTGCTTTCCCCCTCGAAGTCCTGTGGCTCCTAAATATAATGCAATCCCAAAGTTCCACTGGTCTAGTGTCAAGGAATGGCGCTGTCAACCCGAAAGCACACCGTTTAAAATCCGCCAGCTGTTCTGCAGCAGAAAGATGAGTGATCAACTCCCGCACGATTTACTGCCTCTGAAACCCCGCAGGAGTTTCGAATTGGTCTCAACTCGGCCATACACAGCGACAACAAAGCGCCCCAGTGTGACCCTGTTGGTCTTCAGAGCTTTGGGGTCCAGCTCCACAGGTTCGGAGTGATTCGCCTCTTCCGGAGGTGGTGGGCGGTGAATTTGGGTTTACAGCCCCAGCCGCAGGCTTAGATTGCCTGGCCTCTCAGAGTGGAGGAGAATTGAATTATTATTATTATTATTATTATTATTATTATTATTATTATTATTTCAACTCCCCCGACACTGTGGAAACTAGGGCCTCCCTCACTCCTTCCTCTGTGGCTTTTCTAGCTAGAAAATGAAAAGCAGATTGCCCCAACGTCAGTGAGAAGGCCCTTCATTGGAGGTGTGCGAAAGCAGGGAAGCTAGCTGCTTTCTGGGTCAGCTCTGCCATCTGGTTCTCATTGACTACAGGGGAGCCTCGGGCAGACAATGGGGCAGTGTGCAGCCTACGCAGGGAGCGCGCAGCCAGGTGACCCGGCCTGCTGGGGAGTGGCCCTCCTCCTCACAGGCCAGGGGGCTGGGGAGCTTGTGTTTCCTAGAGTGTGGGGGCGGTTTCCCCCTCACTTGGATCTTTCTTTCTTTTCTTCCTAGAAAGATGGGTTTCAGCTGTTTTCCCAAAGACTCTTGGTAATCTCCTTATAAAAATATTCAGTGTGTGTGTGTGCGTGTGTGTGTGCGTGTGTGCGTGTGTGTGTGTGTGTGTGTGTGAGGTCACATTATAAATGTCATCTGTGGTCTATGCAGGAAGTCCAGAAGTTGGTTTGTTTTTTTTGGTGGTTGGGGTTTGTTTGTTTTTTTTTGTTAAAAAAAGGGGGAAAGTAGTCATAGCTCCTCTATCAATTGTTCTTTGCTAGTCTGCCAGTTTAGCCTATTTTCCTTAATAATTTGTTGGCATTGTTTTCAAAAAAATACTGCATGGCACCGTTATAAAGCAAGTCTGACATGGGGTGTTGGAAGGAGAATAGGGTAAGAGTGGATAATGATTATTGCACTGGAATAGATAAAAGAAAGAACTATCTAAAATGAATATATGATTAAGCATTATACATACCACAATAGCCCAGAATAAGAGAGATATCATTATAAAGAGGACTGGGGGAGGGGTGTAATTGTGCAACAATGAATGAATATTTTTTAAAACGTAAACTGGTGGAGGGGGACGGGAGGGCAGGGGGATAAAATGTTCAACAATGAACGAATGAAAATCTAACTTCTCTGTAAATGTTTGTTAAACTGATAATTGAATTAAAATTGTTATTTTTTAAAAAATCGTAGTAATTTAATATCGAGTACTGATTGCTGATGTTATTATTACAAACGGTGTAGTGGGCTTTTACTCAGGGCAACTCCACCCACAACAGAAAGTTACCCAGTTGTACACTCTCTTCACGATCATGTACTCAAGGCCACTGTTGCCACCACCATGTGGTTTGAGAACCTCCTAACCTAGGAAGCACATCTGGCAGAGTTATATCTCTGTTGTGATCAGTAATGGTTTTGTTTGCTGAGTTTTTGAAGTAGATTCACAGACATTTCTTTTTAGTCTAGAAACATCACTGAACCGTGTCCACTGTGGTTTTTTAAATACCGCGCTTGAGTTTGAAACAACACTAGTTGATTCAGTGACTTTGGTTATATTCTTAACATTGTGTCACCATTTTTACAATCTTGTCCCAAATTATCTCTCCTCCAAAACTCACTGTTCCTATTTATTTATGCTTTAGAATTACTGTGGTCAATTTGACTCATATAGCTAAGTCTTTCAAAGAGTACAATGCTCAAGGCAAACATTCTTTACTAATTTAACAAAATCTGTTTGATTTAAAGACGACTCAAGAGGAGAGTTTTGGTTCAAGATGTAATGATTAACTTGGGGCACAGATTCTCACAGGTTCCGCTAATCTCAATGAGCCTAATAAAATAAAAAGCTTCACAAATTCATTTTCCAATGAAGTAATAGAAGACTGGGTAAAGAGCATGAATCATGAATTTACAAAAGAAGAAAATAAAATTGACAATGAAAGAAGTAAACTTTGTTTTGGCCACAAGAAAAAAGAATGAAATATTTTAAAAATGAATCACGATTTTTAAAAACTTTGTTAGTTTGGGAGATCCAATATGGCGGCGGAGGCAGAGACAACATGGTAAGCTGCGGGAGAAGGGGACCACTTGGAACAGGGCCACTATGGCCTTCTACAGACTTCTGCTTATTGATAATTGAACAGTTAAACAGTTGATTTCTGGTCTTCAGTGAGGATTGAGGCTCAACAACAGGAACTCAAGGATTCCCAAAGATAAATGGGTGAGTGCCACAGCTCCCAACCCCCTCAAGCAGAGCCCATGCTGCGTTGCACCTCAGCGGCAGCTCCATGAAGCTCCCACAGCCGGAACCTATGAAATCCCTCACCCAGGATGGAGCGTGAGCACTGGGCCTCCCCAGGACTGGTGCAGCGGAGCTGCCACACTGCAGCGAAGTGGACTTGTTCTGGGGAGAATTCTTGGAGCCAAGATGGCAGCGGCAGGGGAAGCAGGTGGCCACCGGCCTCCCGAGTGCAAGATGAAGTGCGACCACCAGCCGCCCATGTGGGAGATGATGCGTGGGAGATGGCTTGCGCCTGCCGGCCACCCACATGGAAGATGACACTCGCCCATCAGCCGCCCGCATGGGGGGGATGTTGCCCGCCTGCCGGCCGCCCACACTGGGAAATAGCACATGCCTGTCTGTGGCCCGTGTGCAAGATGGCGCACGCCTGCTGGCAGCCCGTGCTGGGGGATGGTGCGCACCCACCAGCTGCCTGCACACGAGATGATGTGCGCCCACCAAGAGATGACTTGCGCCCGCCGGCCACCCACACTGGGGAATGGCGCCTGCCAGCTGCCTGTGCATGGGATGACGCATGCCTGCCGCCCGCCTGCATGGAAGATAGGACGCGCGCCCCACTGCCAGCAGGTTTGGATTTCCTTTGAAAGCCAGAGAAGATGATCACCTATAAAATGGATTGTTGACAGTCACTGTGAGTTGTCTACTTCATGACACATAACAGTGGCAGCATGTCCAAGAGGACCGACATCTTAAATGCACCACATATTTTGATCTGCTGAATGCTTCTGCCAAAAGCTGTTTAGACCTGGGGGGAG
>NW_006400009.1:193524-194813 GCF_000299155.1 Elephantulus edwardii
TTTTCCCAATAAAAAAAAATAAACAACATTTTATTAAGAGGCAATCGTGAATACAATAGATGCTCTGTTGGATATGGAGGGGCAGTCTCCTCCTGTGCCAGTCGGATCTGATTCAAAGATACACAACAAGAAAAAAAAAGAGGCAATGGTGATGAAGAAGGAAGTTCAGGCTGCTCTGAAAGACTTGGCAAAAAAATAAAACCCCAGGTAATTGATGGGGAAAACAAACAAACAAAAAAAAAACTTTGTTAGTTTGATAGATGAAAGACTAGAATATTCAGAAAATCGATTTGTTAATTTCATTTAAAACTTTTAATGTCTTCATACCCATTGGCAAAGCAATATAATTTCTGACAAACCATGGTGATGTTCTTAGAGATGCCAATACTGAATGACCATTTATGATTTATCATGGCAAAATTTGAATCAATGAGAAAAGCAGAAAATTAGCTGAATAGGTTAAGGTTAAGTCTGTGAAACAAGACAGATGCAGCTATAAAATCTGTGTAGGCATGTGTATTTATTAAATGGGAACGTAGAGGCAGGACTATAGAGGACACAAGTTTATATTCTATGTATAGCACAGCATGTGCTGTGGAGTTGTTGCTATGTTATCCAGCCTGCAAATGATGCAGAACTCCACATGCCTTCCTGAGAAACCTTCGGCAGATTTGTTGGCTCTCTAAAAATGATAGGTTATCGTTTGTGAAAATGATGTTTGCAAAAGTACTTACCTTATACCTGTTGCCATCAAGTGGATTCCAACTCAGAGATGCTCTAGGGCAGATTAGAACATCTTTATGAAACAGACTCCCCTATCTTTCTCCTGTGGAGTGGCTACTGAATTTGAATGACTTTTCGGTTAATTGCTGAGTGCTTAACTATTGCAATCTCAAGGCTCTTGCTTACATTATTGTTGTTATTGTTAGGTGTTGTCGAGTCAAATACAACTCATAATGACCCTAAAAACAACCAGTCTGAACCCTGTCCTATCCCATGTCATCCTCACCATCTCTAACACACTAAAGCCTATTGCCACAATCACAGTGTCAACTCGTGTGGTCAAGGGTCTTTTTCTCTTGCATTGTCCCTCCACCATCCCAAGCATGATGCCCCTCTCCAAGGAATAACTTCTCCTATTAACATGCTCCTGGGTTTTAGAAGGGATCGTGGTACTAGAGATATTGTAGAAGATATTAGATGGATCTTGGCTGAAAGCAGGGAATACCAGAGAAATGTCTATCTGTGTTTCATTGACTATGCAAAGGCATTTGACTGTGTAGATCATA
>NW_006400009.1:196518-208667 GCF_000299155.1 Elephantulus edwardii
ACACATCAAAAGACAGGAAAAACAGACTATTGACTCTCTAACCCAATATCTCCAGCAAATTGAAAAAGAACAGCAAGAAAACCCGACACCCTTTAAGAAAACAGAAAGTCTGCTGGAGGGTCAGCTGTGAGTCAATATTGTGTACAATATTGATTGTACACAATAACAATATATTGAATTTAGATTTTAACTTATCCTTTAAAAATGGACTTTAATTTTCAATTTAAAAATAACTTTTTTAAATAGCTGATAAAAGAAATGTATGTTCATTTTTGGTCAGTTTTTTTTTTAAATGTGTAAAAATAATCTCTATTTTTTTGTCTATTGAATAGGATTTGTAGATTTCTGGGGGGAACCCTTAATTTTCCTCATAATTATTTTAAAGCTGACATCATTAAACATTTTAGCAGACATCAAACTGCATATAATCTCTAAGTGTTCAAATTTAACATATAATCTATATTCCATTTCAGAATTTAAGATCAAGGAATTCTATCCTTATTTCCCTCTAGCCCTCAGCCTCTGATATTTTGCTGTGAATTTTCTAACTTCAGCTTATCTTTTCCACAGAAGGGACTGTAAGTCCTGTAGATAAACATGTTTTAAAGGAGATTTTAATTTGTTAAACTTTTATATAGCTTTTGGTTATATGGGAAAGTTATTTACATATATGGCCAAAAAACAAGGAAGAATGATCCACCACACTGCTGAGAAAGGCCACACTGTGTCAATATTATATGAATGTTAGCTTTCTGTGGTCTCTCTTTCCTCCAATCTTCTGATCTCCTCTAGATTTATCGCCATTGGCCAAACCTCTTCAAGTGTCTTGGAAAAGGGTATTTGGAAAATTAGAAGTTTATTGAAGAAGAGAAAGACCCTGAACAAATTGAATCAATACAGTGATTGAACCAATGAATTTAAGCAGATATTATGTGGATGACACAGGATCAGACAGGGTTTCATTCTGTCATAAGGCCACCAGGAGCCAGAGTGACTAAATGACACCTAACAACAACAGTCAGAAACCAGAGGGTAAAATAGTCAACCCAACAGAGAAGTCATAGCATCCGGTGGCACAGAAGAAGCTGAGAAAGACAGAGAATAGATTTGGGGTTTTGTTGGTTTTTTTCAGGAGGTGTGGATGGGGAATAAATAAACAGAAACCAAACAAATATTAATAATAGAATACAGTTCAAAACTTAAACACCCACCATCAAGATTGATATGTTGATAGATATACTGAATTGTTTTTTTAATATGTATTAAAGAAGGCGTTTCACTGTGTGGATCACAACAAACTGTGGCTGACTCTGAGAAGAATGGGAATCCCAGGACATTTGATTGTGCTTATGCGAAACCTATACTTGCACCAGGAGGCAGTCGTCAGAACAGATCAAGGAATCACAGCATGGTCAAAATTGGGAATGGTGTATGACAAATATGTGTCCTATCTCCATATCTTTTCAATCTATATGCAGAACAGATTCTCTGGGAGGCTTCGCTCTGTGAGGAGAAATGTGGCATCAGGATTAGAGGAAGACTCATCAACAATCTGTGCTATGCAGATGGAACAACCCTGTTTGCTGAAACTAAGGGGGACCTGAAGTGCTTGCTGCAGAAAGTCAAGGACTGTAGTCTTCAATATGGATTGAAGCTCAATATCAAGAAAAAAAAGATTCTCACCACTGGGATGATTGGCAGCATCATGATAAATGGTGAAGAGATTGAGATTGTTAACAGCTTCCATTTGCTTGGCTCTACAATCGACACTCTTGGCACCAGCAACCAAGAAATTAAAAGACTAATTAAATTGGGAAAGTCTGCAGTCAGAGTCCTTCCCAGAGTGATGAAGAGCAATAAAATCAGTCTGGAAACTAAGATGTGCCTTATTCAGGCCATAGTCTTTGCAATTACTTCCTATGCATCAGAAAGCCGGACAATGACTAGGGATGATAAAAGGAAAATTGATGCATTTGAACTGTGGTTCTGGAGAAGAGTATATGCCATGGACTGCTAAGAGAACAAACAAGTTCATCCTGGAAAGGATGAATTCAAGCTGCTCCTTGGAGGCAAGGATTCTGAAGCTTCATCTGACATACTTTGGACATGTTCCAAGGTGGGATCAGTCCTTGGAGAGGAGCATCAGGCTTGGGAGAGTGTAGGGATAGTGCAAGAGAGGAAGACCCTCAATAAAATGGATTGATTCAGTTTCTGGGGTAATGAGGGTAGATATGTGAGATAATAATAATGACAGAGGATAGAGCAGGGTTTAGGGCTTTTGGTACATAGGGTCACTATGAGTCACAGGGTCTTCCTTTCCTGTGTTGTCCCTCCACCATTCCAAAGCATAACATCTTTCTCCAAAGACTAGTGCCTCCTGACCACATGCCCAAAGCATGTGAGATAGAGCTTCTAATCCTTGCTTCCAAGTAGCAGCCTGGTTTTACCCTCTCTAAGATAGACTTGTTAGTTCTCATGGCAGTCCATGGTTTGTTCAACACTCTCCTCTAGCACCACACCTCAAAGACATCAATTCTTCTTTTGTCATTCTTGATCATTGTCCAGCTCTCTGATGCATAGCAAGGAATTGCAAAGACCATGCTTTGGCATGGCTTCAGGAACACCTTAGTCTCTAGATTGGCATCTTTTCTCTTCAGCACTAGGAGAGATAGGTTCCTGACACCAGATTTTCCTAATGCAATTTGTCTTTATTTTGTGACTGCTGGTGCCAAGAGTGTTGATTGTGGAACCAAGCAAACTGAAATTGTTAACTATCTCAATCTCTGTTTCATCTGTCATGATTCTGCCAGTTGGCCCAGTGGTGAGAATCTTCATTTTCTTAATGTTGAGCTTCAATCCATATTGCAGACTATAGTCTTTGACTTTCTACAGCAAATGCTTCAGGTCCTCCTCAATCTCAGCAAGTAAGGTAGTATCATCTCCATAACTCAGGTTGTTGATGAGTCTTCCTCCAATCCTGATGCCACATTCTTCCTTATAAAGTCCAGTCTCTTGAATGATCTGTTTTACATACATATTGAAAAGGTATACAGACCAGACACATCCCTGAAACACGCCTTTTCTGATTTTGAACCAATATTTCTTTGCTCTGTTCTGACGACTTCTTCTTGATCCAAGTATAGTTTTCACGTGAACACAAATTCTCTGGGATTCCCATTCTTCTCAAGATTAGCCACAATTTGTTGTGATCCACACAGTAAAATGCCTTTGCATAGTCATTGAAACACAGATAGACATTCCTTTGATACTCTCTGCTTGGACAAGATCCATCTGACATTGGCAATTGTGTCTCTAGTACCATGGCCTCTTCTAAATCCAGCTTGTATTTCTGGTAGTCCTCGTCAAGGTACTGTTCCAGTTGCTTTTTTATAATCTTCAGTAGGATTTTGTTGGCATGTGATTTCAGTGATATTGTTTGATAATTTCCATTCTCTATAAGATCACTTCTTTTTGGAATGGGAATAAATATGGATCTCTTCCAATCAGTTGGCCAAAAGATTTCTCAGCACAACAACCTGTAAGCACTTCCAGGGCTCCATTTTTCTTTTGAAATATGTCAATTGTCATTCCATCAATTCCTGTAGCCAGGTGATATATCATGCTTAGAAAGATGGAAGAGAGGAAGACCCCCAGCAAGAGAGATTGAGTAAGCGACTTCATCAATAGGCTCTGCCATGTCAGAGATGACAAGGATGTCACAGGATAAGGCAGGGTTCAGGTCAGCTGTTCATAGAGTTGTTGTGAGTCATACTCAACTAGGCAGCATTTAACAACCAACACCACTACTGAAGAAAGAGTTATTTAAAGAAAGTCTTGATAACATATAATAATTGCAGATAGGTAGTTTATTCACTTTCCCAATATTCACATTTCCCCTCATAGAGCTCAGATGTGGTTCAGAATCCTGCTTAACACAACAGATTCTGATCGCTCTCAAAAATGGAGAATTATGCCATCCACCCTCCAAATTATGTGACCCTTTGATTACCTCCCTGCCCATTCTCACCATTCTGTGCTCACCCTCCCTGCCCTGGATCTGCTTACATGTTTTACAGGTTAAGAGGTCTTTTTGTTGTTGTTGTTATGTGCCATTGAGTCACTTGCGACTCATAGCGACTCTATGTACAAGAGCCCTAAACGCTGTTCTATCCTGTGCAACTTCGCAGTCTCAAACACATTCATTCCCACCACTCCACTCACAGAATCGATCCATCTCATCAAGGGTCTTCCTCTCCTTCGCTGTCCCTCCACTCTTCCAAACATGATGTCCCTCTCCAAGGACCAGTCCTTCCTTGCAGCATGCCCAGAGTATGTCAGACGAAGCTTCAGAATCCTTGACTCCAAGGAGCATTCTGGCTTCACCCTCTCCAGGACAAACTTGTTTGTTCTCCTAGCAGTCCATGGTATATTCAACACTCTTCTCCTATTAACCTGGAATTTCTCATCTTAACATTCTTAAACTTTTAGTCTTTGCATGTCAGAGTATCTATTACCTTTGTTATGAATGTTACAAAATTACTGGGTTCTTGACTTTCTCTCTTCAAAGCCCTCAAGAATTTTACTCTGTAAAGGATGTCAAAGGAAATGTCTAAAGCCAATTTTTAATTTTTACATTCTTATTTCCTTTATGAAAAGTTGGATTTTTTTCTTTGATGCTTATAAGGTAAATTGTTCTTATGATTCAAGTATTTTGTTAGAAAGTATATTCAGTAAAACCCCTGAGCCTATTTTATCTCATTGTCATAGAATTTGAGCCAAGTTGCCGCTGACCCTCCAGCAGATTTTCAGAGGCTGTAGGTCACATGAGAGGAGACTGCCCATCTCTCTCCTTCGGGACAGCTGGTAAATTCAAACTGTCAGAGAGGTGCCACCTCTGGGTTAGCAGCATAGCTCTAACAATCTGTGTCTATGCAAGGCTACCTTTCCATTTGGAATCTCACTGAGATGACTTGGAAAACTCAGCGTTTAGTTGTACGCATGCTAAGATTTATTATAGCAATATAGTGAAGGTACACAGCCAGATTGTAAAGGGGAAAGATCCAGAGTCTAGAGGGATCCCTGTGCAGGCTTTCTGATGTTGTGTCTCTTCCTCTCGTTAGTGGTCACACGTAGCACACTCTTCACCACACATGCAATCTTTCTGCCCAGAGATGTGCATGAGAGACTCAGTGCCCAGGTTTTGTTATTGTGGACTGATCATATAGACATCCTCTGCGTAGCACGTACAAAATTTCAGATTCCTAGGAGGAAAGCAGGTGTTCAACATAAACCATAAAGGGTTTGGTGGTTTTTTTTCAACTTTTTATTATCATTTAAGTGAAAGTTTACAGAGCAAATTCATTTTTCCATTCAACCATTTTTATACATTTATTATCTGGCATTGATTACAATTTCATATTCTAACAGCATCCTTCCTATTTCCTGCCTCAGGTCCCATTCCCATGCATCCTTCTTCCCTACCACTTCTTGCCTTCTGAGTTTTATCCTTGGGCAAATGTTACCTTTTTATTATTCGATAGTTGGTGGTTCTAAGAAGTGAGTGTCTTGCTGATGTTATTCACCTTATAGGCCTGTGCATTCCTTGACTGGAAGTTGAGCCATGGAGTTGAGTCCATTTCCAGCCTCCAAGAGTAATAAAGGACTTAGCCTCTCTCAGACTTGTAAACCTGATTATTTTTATGATTCTGAGATTTGTCCCACATTTTTCTGTGCCGGTGTTGCACAAGCACAGTCATTCTTATGATTTTAAAGTTTCCTGTCAGTGCAGAACCCATATACCAGTTGAGAACAGCAAACAGGTTGTTAAGGACAGCAGTCAAGGCATGAGATGTTCATTCTTCTGCACATGTCCCTTGAATTTTATTTTACTTAAAATATTATAGGCCCTTCCAATTTATATCCTGGTTTTCTTTGATTCCGTGTTTGCTTGCCACTTTCGTTACAGTTGGACAAGTTTCTCCCTTCAATTCTGTAATTCTTGAGCAGAATGACATAGAAATTCGGTAGGGTGGAAACGAGACTCCAACCATGCTTTTCTTACTCGTTATTTTCTGTTCTTTTGCATTCTCTGAGCCCCATGGTGGTCCTCTACATTACCAATTTGAGCATTCCATCATATCAACTCTGCTCCTGGTAGACTCTAATATAGGTGTGGTTTTTTTGTTTGTTTCCTATTATTATCCCAAACATTTCTTTTTCATTACAAGCCAGAAGTTCTATTTTATAGTAGTTCCTTGGTTATTGTTGTTTCCACCCTTCTCCTTTGTTGTAGATGGAATTATGTCCCCCTAAATGATATGTACATTGACAGAGAATTGTCAGACATTCAGGTTGTATTTAGAAAAGGACATGGAATGAGGAACATAATTGTTGATATCAGATGGATATTAGCTGAGAGAAGAGAATACTAGAAGAATGTTTTATTGATGATGCAAAGGCATTTGACTGTGTGAATCTTAACAAATTATGACAGACACTGAGAAGAATGTGAATACCAGAACACTTAATTGTGCTCATATGTAACCTACACCTTGACCAAGAAGCTGTGGTATGATCTGAGCAAGGAAATACTGCATGGTTTAACATTAGGAAAGGTGTGTCTCAGGGGTGTATCCTTTATTCATATCTATCCAATCAAATTGCAAAACAAATCATGCAAGAAGCTTGTTTCTATGAAGAAGAATGTAGATCAAGATTTGAAGATATATCAACAATCTGCATGATGCAAATGACACAACTTTGCTTACTAAAAGTGAGGAAGACTTGAAATGCTTGTTGCAGAACATCAAAGATGACAGCCTTTAATATGGATTACTTTTCAGCATTAATAAATATCCTCAACATTGGAACAATAGGCAATATCATGATAGAAATTGTCGGTGACTTCATCTTGTTTATATATGCAATCAACACCCTTGGCATCAGCAACCAAGAAATCAAAAGGCATATTACATAGGGAAAGACTGCTTTCAGGGACGTCTCCAAAATGCTTATGAGCAAAGATGTCAGCTTGAAGACTAAGGTGCACTTGATTCAAACCATGGCCTTTTCAACTTGCTATGTGTCAGAGACAGTGAGATTGGCACAGGATAAGGCAGGGTTTAGGACTGTTGTATATAGGGTCACCATGAGTCGCAGGTGACTCTATGGCACATAACAACAACAACATGTATCTGAAAGTTGAACAAAGATTTAGGATGACAGAAAAAAACTCAATGCCTTTGCATTTTAGTGTTGGAGAAGAGTACTGAATATCCATAGATTGTCAAAAGGACAGACAAATCTGTCTTGGATAATGTACAGCCAAGATGATCCTTGGAAGCAAGGACAGTCACATATTTGGGCATGTTGTTAGGAGGGCCAGTCCCTAGGAAAGGACGTTATACTTGGAAAAATGGAATGTCAGTGAAGGAGGCAGGGGACTCTCAACAAGATGGATTGGATACAGAATGGGCCCAAGTAAGTAGGAGATTATGAGCATGGCATAAGACTGGGCAGAGTTCAGACCCATTGTTCAGATAGTCGCTATGAGTTGTAGTCAACTTGATGACACTTGAAAAAATGATATGCTATTCCAGGCATTTTTAAAATAATATTTTACAAGATTTTACTTTAATATAATATTAATGATATTGTTTGATAGTTTGTCACATTCTATTGTGTCCTTTTTATAGAATGGGGGTAAATATGGATCTCTTTGTCAAACGATCAAGTAGCTGTCTTCCAAATTCTTTAGCATAGACTAGTGAGCATGTCTATAGCTGCATTGTTAGTTGAAGCATGTCAATTGGAATTCATTCCATCAATTCCTAGGGTTTTATTTTTTTTTTTCCACACCTTCAGGACAATTGGACTTCTTCCTTCACTACAATTGATTCTTGATCATTTGCTACTTCCTAAAATGCTTCCATGCCCACCAATTCTTTTTGGCACACTGATTTTGTATTCTTTCATCTTCTTTGATGCTTTCTGTGTCATTGAATATTTTGCCCGTAGAATCATTCAGTACTGTAACACAAGGCTTGAGGTTTCTCTTCATTTCCTTCAGCTTGAGAAATGCCAAGTGAGTTGTTCCTGTTTGATTTTCTAACTCCAGCTCTTCACACATTTTATTATAATATTTTGCTTTGTCTTTTCTAGATGTCCTTTGAAATATTTTGTTCCTCTCTATTACTTCAACATCTCTTCCCTTTGCTTTGATCTCTCTACATGAAGTATTAAAGAAAAAAATTCAAGCCTCGAGTTGTAATTCGTAAGGATTCTGTGGGCAGAATATTAAATGATCGAGGAAGCATTAAAAGAAGAGGAAAGGAATATAGAGTCACTGTACAAGCAGTAATTGGTGGACACAGAAGAATTTCATGAAACAATATATGAGCAAGAGCCTATGGTGATGAAGGAAGAAGTTCAATCTGCCCTGAAAGAACTGGCAAAAAGCAAGGCCCCGGAAATTGATAGCATAAAAATTGACATGTTTCAACACATAAATATTGCCCTGGATGTGCTCACCAAGTTGTGCCAAGAAACCTGGAGGACAACCACCTGGCCAAGTGACTGGAGAAGATCTATATTTGTTCCCATTCCATAGAAAGATGACCTGACAGAATGCAGAAATTATCAAACTATGTCATTAATATCACATACAAGCAAGATTCTACTAAAGATTATCCAAATACAACTGGAATAACACATCAACAGAGAACTGCCAGATGTGCAAGCTAGATTTAGAAGGGAAAATATGAGCTAATGTTAGATGGATCTTGGCTGAAAGCAGAGAGTACCAAAGAAATGTCAATGTTTCATTGACTATGCAAAGGCATTTGACTGTGTATATCATAATAAACTATGGCTGATTCTGAAGAGAAGAATTGGAATCCCAGAACATTTGATTGTAAAACCTATACTTGGACCAGAAAGCAGTCATCAGAACAGAGCAAGGAAGCACTGCATGGTTCAAAATCTGTAAGGGTGTACACCAGCGGTTTGTCCTATCTCCATACCTTTTCAATCTATATGCAGAATAGATTATCTGGGAGCCTCGGCTCTATGAGGAGAAATGTGGTATCAGGATTGGAAGAAGAGTAATCAACAACCTTCATTAGGCAGATGACACAGCCCTGCTTGCTTCAAAACAGAGGAGGACATGAAACACTTACTGCAGAAGGTCAAGGACTGTAGCCTTCAATATGGATTGAAGCTCAGCATCAAGAAAACAAAGATTCTCACCACTGGACCAATTGGCAGCATCATGATAGATGGAGAAGAGATTGAGATTGTTCTTAGCTTTAGTTTGGTTGGCTCCACAATCAACACTCTTGGTAACAGCAGCCAGGAAATCAAAAGATGAATTGCACTGGGAAAGTCTGTTATCAGGGACCTTTCCAGAATACTGAATAGCAGGGATGTCAGTCTGGAGACTAAGGTGCACCTGATCCAGGCCATAGTCCTCACATTTACTTGTTATGCATCAGAAAGCTGGACAATGACTAGGGATGATAGAAGGAGACTTGATGTCTTTGAGCTGTGATGCTAGAGAAGAGTATTGAATACACCATGGACTGCCGGGAGAACAAACAGGTTTGTCCTTGAGAAGGTGAAACCTGGCTGCTTCTTAGAGCAGGCTGCTACTTTGGACATGTTACTAGGAGGGGCTATTTCTTGGAGAGAGACATTATGCCGAGAAGGGTGGAGTTTTCAGAGAAGGAGACGAAGACCCTCAACCAGGTAGATTGACAACAGTGACAGATACAATGAGCTCTTGTGTGTCAGCAAGTGTGAGGATGGCACAGGGTAGAACAGCGTTCAGATCTTTTGTTCATAGGGTCTCCATGAATCTTGCTTGAGTCGATGGCACATAACAACAACAAATCATAGTTGCCCGTCTTTCTCCAGTGGAGCAGCTGGTGGATTCAAACTGCAAGCCTTTGGGTTGACAGTACAACTCCTTATTCCTAAACCAACAGAGCTCCCCACAGATGGAAGGGAAGTTTCACTTCCAAGCCCCACACCCAGGGCTGCCAGAAATCAACAGAGACTAGGAAGGATCTTCCTCTAGAACATAAACCTGCAACACCCTGAATTTGGATTTCCAGCCTCCAAAGCTGTGAGAGAAAACAAAATACCTACTTGGTGGTATCGTTTTTTTATGGCAGTGCTAGGGACCTAAGTCGCTATTTATTCTCCAACAGGGAAAGATCTATCTAGGCCCATTCATTTCAATAGAGAGATTCTGAGGCTTATGTGTATTGCCCTTTCTGTCATTTTGAATGTCTGTCAAGTATGTTGAGATGCCTGATTAAATAGTGAGTTGCATAGAGATTGTGGTGAACCATTTGAGCTTTGTTGCTAGTGATAAATAGATTTTCATTTACTGTGTATCTGCTAATCTGAAAGTCTCATCTGGTGTTCCCCATCATGTGACTTTCTGACACACTCATGAATGGAGTGCACAGTAAGGACGTTACCTCAGAGTACCTGCTCCAGACTCTACCATCACCCGGATAGAGCCCTTGATCCTCCACATACACATACTTCCCGATGGGAAAAGGGAATACGTGGATACAGGGGCCACTCTGGACCACAGTCCAATCTTTCAGGTGACTCAGCCCTTGTGCTCCTGATTTGACAAGACAGATTTCTTGGCATTTAGCACAGTCCAAAAATGGCATTTTCAGTTAGAATCTTGTCTGTCATTTGACTGGCTAATAATTCTGATTCACAGAATGAGAGGGGGTTTTTGTGGTGTTGTTGTTTCCAAGTATCTTCTTAAGTGGTTTTGCAAAAGTTAGGAAGTCTTAGCTTGGGACTAGTTACAGCATTATTTTAAAATGAAACCCTAAGGAACCTGCTAACTAAGTCAATACAAGATTGCTAAGAATAAAGAATTCTAAATATCAAGCAGAGATTAGAGTCTCATAAGGAAGTTAGGACAGATAGAGAAAATAGCTAACAAAATGAGGGCCGTGACGAGTGCAAAGGGAGGGCAGCAGGCTGAGGCTCAGAGACTTTGGCTTTCCTTTTCTGACTCCAGCAAGGACTTGCTGCGTGATCTTGGATAAGGCACAGCTCCCTTCTGGAACTCTCTCGCCTTGTTTACAAGGGAGGGGATTGGACTAGAGAGTTTCCAAAACTCTTCCAGTGCCAATGTTCCTCATCTTTTTCAGCAGCTGTGATTCAGTGGAAATTCTGGAGAAAGGAGAGATTGGCTGACCTTGGTCTGACTGATCAGGTCTAGGAGCCAAAGAAATGCTATAGACAAGCTTCTCTAGTCCAACAAGACGGAAGAGGGCAATCTTTATTTTGGGCACAAGCATTTCAGGTAGTAAATGAAGTTGAAGTTATTTCCCAACTGTCTGACCTCAGGTCCAGGGAGGACCCTTCATGCCCCAAAGAGCTACTTAATTTCTCCTGTACCCAGTACCAACTTCTCAAGCTTATTATTGGGCTGCTGGCTTCTTCTAACAGGTTAGCCTATAAATTGTGTAAGTTTCCAGTTTAAAAATTCTCATCTACTCAGATTGTCCTGTCCATGTCTATATGCAAGATTAATGGAGCAGAAAATGGATTTCAGACTTACTTGTGAAGTTGAGATATCCACTGTCCCTTTGATGACTGACTCACTATTGAAGCACAGTGTGTTTATTGGGCATTGCTCCCTTCTGACGATGAACCATAATCCCCTTGTTAGACCTCGTTTAGACAAGGAAACAAAGCATAAATGAGTCACTTCTGATATGCCAAGGTGAGCCGAGACTTTTCTGGCACCAAAGATATAGAGCCTTCTGTGTGCACTAGCTAACTGAGTGGATTTTTCCTTCATGTTTTCTAAAAGTGTCTGACGGGCAGAGTGAGTCCTTGCCTATGGTAAAGAGCAAGGGGGAACCCTGTTATCTTCTAGGGATGCTTTTACGTTAGAACTCTTGTGGTCAATGGGCCTTGTACCTTAGGAGCTCATGTGCTCTGTCCTTGCTCATGGGCACTCACTAACTGGCTGGCTGTCCCCCCGATACTCAATAAACAGAAAGCTCTTCTACATATTATTGCTTTTTAATTTTTGACTCATGTACTTTTAACTTGTTAGTTACATTTGTGTCTTCTAGGCTGCAACACTTCCATGATACATCTTCAAG
>NW_006400009.1:208838-243696 GCF_000299155.1 Elephantulus edwardii
ATATGCCATCCCCTTTTCCTTATGAATCAGGGTGAAGTCTCTCTCAGGGAGGAGTGATAGGGAATGGCAAAGGACACACTGACAAAGGAGATTACTCAGAACTGGCTTTGACAAGCGCTGTGGCAATTGGACAATTAAAATAGACTTTAAAGGGGGGAAAAAAGAGGAATGAACTTGGGAGGAGGGTAGAGAAAATAGTGCAACAATGAATGAATGGAAACCCAAAATCTCTGTAAATGTTCATTAAAATTAATAAAATTTAATTTAAAAAAAAAAGAAAGCTCTTCTACCCTATATTCTCTCTCATGTTACATCTACTTAACCCTCATCCAGGATAAAAGAGACAGTTACCTAATTAAGCAGATTATAAAACACAGCCCAAACCAGACATTCAGGTTAATGAAAAAGTCACGTGAGGAGCATATGTAATCTAATTATCTGTGGCCATGCAAATGGAGTAGGTCATCACAAGCTCACTCAAGTCCTCTTCCTCCTTTCAAGACAAATTTCACATATATACCCATGCTTTAAGGGTAAAGTGCAAAAAATTGCTTTTATTATATTTCAAATACATGTGAAAATTGCAAGTAAGAGGAAACAACGCACTACCCACAAGTTCTCTCTCTGTGGCTTTCCTGATTTCACTGTTGAAGTCACTTGTGCCCAGTAGAATATTCATTCACCCTTTTCTTTTTGTCTGCCCAGCACTAAAGAAGTTTGACTACAGCATAATCCTCCGGAGCATCACTGTCTTGCATTTATCAATGTGTCTGTCTTTCCCACCCATCTCAACTTCCAGAGGTTAAGAGCCATGCTGTTATCACCTCACACAGAGGCTGAGCAGTGGGTGATCAGTGATGTTTTGTTAAGCGGAAGGAATAAATCAACTGTGGACTGTGTGAACGGACTAGGAAATGTGACATTCCTGAGAAGGCAAACTGTATCTGTCAACAAAAACAGCCTGTGTACATTCAGTCTATGTAGTTTATAAATATTTATAGGGTGTTTATTATGTAACCAGGCACTATTCTAGATAATGGAGATAATGCAGTGAACAAGGCAATTAAGAGTCTCATCCACAAGAAGCAGGGAGATAGATATTAAACAAGCAAAATCACCATATACTAGCAGTTTGAAAAAGAATTAAAATAAAGGATAGGGAACGTCTTGCATGGAATTGTGTCTCTCAAAATATGCATAGACTTGACTGGAGCATGATTCCCACTGGTTTAGCCATTGCATAATGATGCCATTTGGCAATTGTGTAATGATATAGTCATTCCTCATGATGTGATCTGATGTGATTAGCTAATCAATTGTAAGGAGATTAGGGTACAACACAACACCCTTGTTTGGGTCACAGCCCTGATCCAATGTAAAGGGATTTTCTCTGAGGTGTGACCTGCACCACCTTTATCTCTTAGAAGAAATGAAAGGAGAGAGATACCAACCGAGAGAGGAAGGCCTACCAACCAACAAGAAAGTGAAGCACATCTTTGGACAAAGAACCTGTTGGACCAGAGAAAGACTGATGCCAAGACATAGAGAACTCTCTAAGAGACACCAAGACTACACCTGTTGATGGGAGATGAGCATCTTTCTCCGGAGCCAACTGCGGAAGCCTTCCCGGGGAGCTGCTGCCCTGGATTGAGACTTCTGGCTTCATAAACTGCCAGGGGAGATCTCACTTTAAAGTAAGATCTGAATGACAAGAGAAGTCAGGCAGAGGGAAAATTTCCAAATGGAAGGAGTGTCTCGTGCAGAGGCCCTATCTTCATTTCTTAGTGTCGCTTTCCTTTTTCATATCCACTTCTTCTTCCTAATGTATTATCTAAATCTGTGCTGTCCAACACAGTATCTACTAGCCATGTGTGGCTACTGAACACTTGAAATGTGGCTAGCCCAAATTGAGATGTGCTGTAACTATCCAATATTGTTGCTGTTGTTACATGTCAAATCAGAACCAACTCAGGGCTGACCCTCCAGCATGTTTTCAGAAGCTATAAATCTCACCAGAGAAGAATATTGGATTTTGAAGACTCGATGTGAGAGAAATGGAGTACAAAATACGTTGTTGTTGTTGTTGTTGTTGTTGACAAGTCAGGCAGAGTTGTATTTATATATGAGTATTAATTTTTCATATGGTTTACATGTTGAAATGACAATATTCTACATATATAATCTATTTTATATGTCTATATTAAATCTAAATAGCAAGGATGTAAGTTTAGAGACTACGGTGCACCTGATCCAAGACACGGTATTTTTCAGTTACTTCTTACGCATCTGAAAGTTGAACAATGAATAAGGATGACAGAAGAATTGGCATCTTTGGACTTTGATGCTGGAGAAGAGTATGGAATATTCCACGGACTGTCAGAAGACAAATCTGTCTTAGGAAGTATAATCAGAATACTCTTTAGAGGCAAGAATGGAGAAACTTCATCTCATATATTTTGGGCATGTTGTCGGGAAAGACTGTTAGGTGCCATCGAGTCGAGCAAGAGTCATAGCGACCCTATGAACAAAAGATCTGAACCCTGTTCTGTCCTGTGCCATCCTCACACTTCCCGACACACAAGAACTTATTGCAGCAGTCCCCATGTCAATCTACCTGGTTGAGAGTGTCGGAAGAGACTAATCCTTAGAAAAAGACGTCATGCTGGAAAAGTGGAGAGTTAGAGAAAGAGAAAAAGACTCCAACAAGGTGGATTGACACAGTGACCATAACAATGTACTCGAGTATATCAGCGATGAGGATGATGAGGTTACAGGATGGGGCAAGGTTCAGATCTGTTGTTCACAAGGTCGCTTCTGGGTCATAGGCAACTTGACAACACCCAGCAACAACAGCATATGACTCAAGTATAAAAATTAATTCCAGATTTTTCTTTTTACTTTTTAAACATGACTATTAAGAAAGAAAGGAAAAATCCCCATGAAAATGAATTGACATAGTGGCTGTAACAATGGGCTTATCTGGGGCGCATATCAGTGAGCCACAGTGATGGCAGCCACCATCCTGAGGTGAGCTAGCTGATTCTCTACCACGGTTCCACACGCTTCTTGCATTATCAGTGGCTGATGCCAGACACGGTCAGACTTGCGTGGAAGACTGCAGTCATGGAGGCAGAGGCCCAGGGCAAGAGCCCATGGAGAGGCCGTACAGCAGGGTGAATGTGACAATCCCCCAACCCCACAGCCTTCCTCCGGTCTGAGAGGAGTCCTGGTGAGCCTGGCTTGGTCAGGCTACAGACCCCACCCAGCAGCCAGCACCCAGAGCGAGCCTGGCAGTGGAGCTGAGTGGTGGCACCATGCAAGTCACCCTGAAGACCCTCCAGCACTATACCTTCAAGATCGACATGGACCCCAAGGAGATGGTGAAAGCACTGAAGAAGAAGATTGAATCTGAATAAGGGAAAGACGCCTTTCCAGTAGCAGGCCAAAAGTTTAATTTGTGCAGGCAAAATCATCAATAATGATTCTGCTCTCAAGGAAAATAAAATGGACGAGAGAGCTTTTGAGCAGTGACGACACCAGCACCAGCTACAACTCAGCAATCAAATTCTGCCACCACTACTACAGCTAGCTCGTCTACAGCAGCTGTGGCCCAATCCCCAGCCCCTAACCCTGCTTTGGCTTCCACTTCCACACCTACTCCCTCTGCCACTCCAGCACCAACAACAGCATTTTCTGACTCGGCACCTACTAGTGCAGCTCAGCAAGAAACACCTGCAGAGAAGCCAGCAGAAACACCAGTGGCCACTAGTCCAACACCAACTGACAGTCCATCAGGAGATTCTTCTTGGTCAAACCTTTTGGAAGATGCAACAAGTGCTCTTGTGACAGGTCAGTCCTATGAGAATATGGTGACTGAGATCATGTCAATGGGCTATGAACGAGAGCAAGTAATTGCAGCTCTAAAAGCCCGTTTCAACAACCCTGACAGAGCAGTGGAATTAACTTTTAATGGGAATCCCTGGAGATAAGAGAAAGTCAAGCTGTTGTTGACTCCTCTCAAGAAGCTAGTACAGAGCACCTCCATCTTCAGCAGTGGCCACAGCTGCAGTAACCACAATAGGCACAACTACAACAACTAGTTCTGGAGGACCTCCCCTTGACTTTTTACAGAATCAGCCTCAGTTCCAGCAGAGGCAAATTATTCAACAGAATCCCTCCCTGCTCCCCAGAATTGCTACAACAAAGAAGTCCAGAGAATCATCATTTACTACAGCAAATTAGCCAACACCAGGAGCATTTTATTCAGATGTTAAATGAACCACTTCAGAAAGCTGGTGGTCAAGGAGGAGGGGACAGAGGTGGCAGCGGTGGAGTTGCAGAAGCTGGAAATGGTCATATGAAAAGTTAAAGGCATTAGGATTTTCCGAAGGACTTGTGATACAGGCATATTTTGCTTGTGAGAAGAAAGAGAACTTGGCTGCCAATTTTCTTATACAGCAGAACTTTGATGAAGATTGAAAGGGACTTTTTTTTTAATCTCACACTTCACACCAGTGCATTACCACTGACTTTGATCACTGGATTGTCTAGGATGATTTGGGCTCATAGCCACAAGACTTGTAAGGTAGTAGACGGTTGAGAGTAGGAAGGGAGGGATATAGGATATAGGGCAGGGATAATTACAGTGCATTTCTGCTTAAATTAGCAGATGTCGCAAATCCGCAATGTATAAAGTATTATACAACCAAAAAAAATCAGCTTTTGCAGGTCTTTATTTCTTCTATAGAACAGTAGATCATTTTTCCTAGTTTTCACTCTTTAGTGTATTAGATCCAAAAATTTAGTGTAATGCTCTACTTTGTATTTCTTTAATTTAGCATTGGTTTTGAAAAGAATCATTGCTACCTATAATCTACAATCTATTTCGTCACAACACTGGATAATGGCTTTATGAACATGAAAAAAATTTGGAGCAGCATATAAGCAAAAAAGCCAAATTATTGATGGCTATTGTTGCTTCTTCAAATAGGTATAAAATTAATGTGTAAGGAAACCCATTCTTTCATGTTAAATATCTGCAAGGATGGGGGTAGAAAAGGAACGTTTTCTTAAAGTGAAAATATTTACTGCTGTTTCAAAATCTCTTGATCATTAAATGTGAGACCCTTTTAACCTAATTTGAGAAGCTGTTCAAATATATTGGTGCTGTTGTTGTTGTTGATTGCCTTCAAGTGGAGCATGACTCATAGCGACCCTATGAACAAAAGGCCTGAAGCCCCTTTACAACTATTGACATTTATCAAAGTGCATAGAGTTTCTGGAGGCATGTTGCTTAGGAAGTGGATTTCACTACTGCTTCCAAGTATAGTCAGAGTTAATTTCCTGTTTACATTTTTTGTTTGTTTGGGGTGAAATTGATAGGTGTCTGATTACTGCTTGCTTCATTGTTACATTGCAGTAGAAGTTTAAAAAAAAAAAAAACAACCCCAAAACAATGGGCATATCTAGATTGTCAGGATGATGCAGGACAGGGCAAATTTCAGATCTGTTCATGGAGTTGCTATGAGTCCCCCAACTTGATGCCGAAGGACAACATTAGAAAATTCTATGTGCAACTCCCATTATATTTCTAGGGCGTAGGGTGCTCCAGTGGCCTAGAGGGTAAGGAATTACTGTGTCAAACCAATCAATGACTGCTCTGAGGGAGAACGTAGAGCATTCTCGTTTTGTGCAATTTACAGCCTTTGAAAACCCTCTGGAGAGTCAGCTACAAACTGCTTCGGACTCAGTGGCAATGAGTCAAGTTGCTGGAGGTGTGGACTATAGGAAGTTGCACTGTTAACCCAAAGGCTGCTTCTCTCTGTTGATTCAAATCCACCAACAGCTCCACTAGAGAAAGATGGGCAATCTTTTCCCTTGTGATTTACAGCCTCAGAACCTCATGGAAGGTTAGCTAAGAAACATTTTATACCAGATGGCAATGGGAAATTAGATTTCTATGGGACAGTGCTACTCTAGACAAATGGACACATTCGTTTTTTTCTGGACTTGGTGCTTCTGTCTTCATTAAGCTGATATCTTGATTTGAAAATACAAAAACCCCAATAAGCAGTTTGGCAGAAATGGCATTTAACTGTGGACAAACATATCCACAAATAAGAATGTCTAGAGGAAATGGTTCTAGACATGAATACTTCAGCATTTTTTAATGTAATTTTTTTATAGTTTGTACTGCTTCACTTACAAAGTTCATTTACGTTATTTTTCACACCAGATCTTTCCCATTTCCTTTACTCACCCCTCCCTCCACCAGTTAAATTGTGCAATCGTATGATTAATCCTCCACCCATTCTCACCCTTCTGCTTCCCCCTCCCTTAGATCCTTATACATGTTTTACTAGTTTTCTATTTCTACAATAATAATCTTATATAGTATTTGTTCTTTTGGGACTGAGTTGGTTCACTTAGCGTAATGCTCTCCAATCCCTCTTAAATTAGGTAATAATTTTCAAAATCATTGCTCCTATGTGCTGCGTAGTATTCCATCATGTGAATATATCATAATTTCACAATCCATTTGATTGTGGTTGGATATTTTGGCTGTTTCCATGCTCTTGCTATGGTGAATAACACTGTTATGAGCATTGGTGTACAAATCTCCATTTGTGCCTCAGTTTTCATTTTCCTGGAGTATATTCCAATCAGTGGAATTAACTCAGTCATATGGAATTTCTATGTTCAGCCTTTTGAGGAAACACCAAACTGCCTTCCAGAGTGGTTGTACCATTTTACAATTCCACCAACAGTGTATAAGAGCTCCTTCCTATCTTGCCACATCCTCTCCAACATTACCACTTGCCATCCTGTTACATTTTGCAACTGCTACTGGAGTGAGATGGTATTTCATCTTGGTACTGATTTACATCTCTCTTATTGCCAGTGATTTTGAGCATTTCCTCATGTATCTGTTCACCAACCAAATATCTTCCTCTGTGAAAATTCTTTACATGTCTCTTGCACATTTTGTAATTTTGTTATTAGTATTTTTCTTGTAGAGGCCCTGTAGGTTTCTGTAAACTTTTGATATGAGACTCTTGTCGGAGATAGTATTGCCAAATTATTAGGTTTTCTTTACACTCTTGGGAAAAAACCTGCTTATTATATTAGTTTATTTACAAAATTCGAATACACTGTTTTTAAGACCAGATTCTTCTAATTTCCTTCACATCCCCCACCCATCAAATTGTACAACCTCATGGAAAATGGTTTTTATGCACACAGGGGTTTAATCTTAGACGTCCCATTCATTAATTTTATCCCCTTGGAATTGTGCATTTCTGGCTATATCTGACAGTCTCTTCATACCATAAACTATGCTGTCTAGGCTTGATCCCAGTTTGTCTCTGGTGAATTTTATTGTTTGGGGCTTTACTTCCAAGTCTCTGATGCACTTTGAGGTGATTTTTGTATGTGATGTGAGATGTGGATCCTATTTCAGCTTTCAGCAGGTAGCAATCCAGTTTTCCTAGTTCAACCATTTGTTAAAGAGGTTGTCATTTCCCCATTTGATAGGTTTTACATCCTTGTCGAATATCAGCTGACCAAAGATAAATTAGTTCATTTCTGGATTCTAAATTCTGCTCCATCGGTCTATTTTCCTGTCATTGTACCGGTACTATGCTATTTTGGATACTACTGTCTTGTAGTAGGTTTTGAGGTCAGAGAGTGCTATACCTCCCACTTCATTTTCATTTTTCAGAAGTGCTTTGCTTATTTGGGATCTCTTTCTTTTCCAAATAAACTTGACAATTCCTCTTCAATCTCCTTGAAAAATGAATTTAGTATCTGGATTGGGATTGCATTGAATATGTAGATTACTTTTGATAGGACTGTAATTTTCACAATATTGAGTCTTCCTCTTCATGAACAGGGAACTTCCCCCCCCCCTTTTCTTTAGGTCTTTTACTGGGCCTTGCAGAAATGTTCTGTAGTTGTCTTTGTACAGGTCTTTTGTGTCTCTAGTTAGGTTCACTACCAACTATCTCAGTTTGTGGTTGGCTATTGTAAATGGTATTGCGTTCCTTCTCTGAGTTCTCTTTGTTACTGTAGAGGAATTCCACTGATTTTTGAATGTTGACATTATATCTTGCCACTCTACTAAACTGACCTAGGAGCTCTAAGAGGTTTTTTTGGTTGAGTCTTTTGGGTTTTCTGTGTACACTATCATATCATCTGCATATAAAGAGAGTTTAACCATTTCTTTGCTGATCTGGATGCGTTTTATTTCCTTCTGTTGTTATATCGCCCTAGCAAGCTCTTCCAATACAATATTGAATAGAAGCGACTACATTGGGCATCCTAGTCTTATCCTTGTTCGCAAGGAAAATACTTTTAGGGGTTTTGGTTTTCTTCCATTGAGATTGATATTGGCTCTTGGGTTTGCATCTATACTATTGACTATGTTGAGAAAATGTCCTTCTATTCCAATTTTAGTGAATGTCTTTGTCAAATGCCCTTTCTGCCTCAATTGCTAAGATCATATGGTTCTTGTCATTTACTTTGTTAATATAGTGAGTTATGTTGCTGGTTTTTCTTATGTGAATCATCCTTGCATAGCTGTTATGAATCCAGTTTGTCATAATGCATTATTTTTTAATGTGCTTTTGGATTCTATTGGCTAGGATTTTGTTAAGGACTTTTGCATCTATCTTCATAAGAGATATTGCTCTGTAGTTTTCTTTCTTGGTAATATCTTTGCCTGGCTTTGGTATTAGTGTTATACTTGCTTCATAGAATGACTCTGGGAGTGTTCCTTCTTTTATGATTTTTTTTAAAAAAATACTTTAAGTAGAATTTTTACTAGATCATTTCTGAATATTCGGTAGAATTCAGCTGTGAAGCCATCTGGTCCCAGATTTTTCTTATGGGGAAGTTATTTTATACCTATTCAATTCTTCTTTTGTGATGGGTCTGTTCAAGTGTTCTACATCTGCCCATGCCTTTCTAGGTAGGGCTTGAGTATCAAGGCCTTTGTCTATTTCCTCTTGATTTTTAAATTTATCAGCATACAGCTTTTCATAGTCTTCTGAAATTTTCTGTTTAATTTCATCTGGTTCTGTTGTGATTTCACCTTTGTACTTTAGCATGTTTTTGTCTTATCACAAATATTTTGACATAGCCTTTGGATCAAAGTAGATATTTAGGGAAATAATTGATATCATTGCTCACCGAAATTGCCATCATAGAATTTTATCACACAGAAAACAATTAATGAAAATAATTGAAGAGAGAGAGAAACATTTTCCCCCTCTGAAATGTATACAAGTCCACATTTTACTCTAGAGTTTTCAATTATTTAATTTATGAGGGACACGTCTCTAACAGAACAGAAGGCTCTGCTACAACATACTTTTTAGTTGACATGACTAATGTAAGACAATTAGCTCCTTTTACTTTAAATTGGCAAGCCTTATTTTCCAATTTCATTTTTCTTCACTTGGATAAATGTCTAGCTCCCAATCCATCATCACCAATAACTTAAGAAATTTTCCACTTATTCTTCACTCCACAGAGACTGTCCTGAGCTGTGAAAGTGATGCTGCCATGACTCACACTTCACATAAAATCTGTCTGGATATCTGGGAGGCTGGCCAACCATTCTGCTTAATGTAACCTGTGATAAGAGATACGAGGTAGAAACACAATTGGAGAATCTGTTCTAAACTCTGAATCAATCTAATAATATTTTAAGTATTTTCTTGCTTAAAAGGCAATGCACTTTGATAGCAAACAAGAAACTTACTCCAATGTCTAAGTATTCACATATGTGGAAAAAAATCTAAATCAATGTAATAGAAACAAATGGTCACTCATGAACAAGAGAGAATCTTTTACTTGATAATTACTCTCCTTTTAATAAAGAAAAAAATTAACTCTGGTTGTTTGTGGACATAAAATTAAAAACTGATTACTTATGGTTGTCTGTGAGAAGTAGAGGATGACGGTGAGAGGCTGTGGTTTGGAAAACGGCTCAGGAATGAACCTGAAAATAGTTTCCTAGATATCAGCAAGGAAACTAGAGGCAGAGGAAAAGACCCCTGGGTTTTCGATTTTTTCTTCATATAATGTCATATATTTTTATTTGGTTTTCCATAAAAGTCCACATATATACAACTGTAGGATTCATTAGTAATATTTACTGTGATTTTGTAAATTTAATATTTCTAATGGTGTTGGAGAAGAGTATTGAATATACTGTGGACTGCTAAGAAAACAAACAGGCTCATTCTAGAAAGGGTTAAACCAGGCTGCTCCTTGGAGGCAAGGATTCTGAAACTTCGTCTGACATTACTTTGGACATGTTGCAAGAAGAACAGTCCTTGGAGAAGGACATCATCCTTGGGAGGTTAGGAGGGTGGAGGGATAGCACAGAAGAGGAAGACCCTCTAAGAGGTGGATTGATTCAGTGACTGGGATAATGGGGTAGGTGTGTCGGAGACAGTGAGATTGGCACAGGACAGAGAAGGGTTTAGGGCTGTTGTACATAGGGTCATTCTGAGTCACAGGTAACTCGACAGCATGTAACAACAACAACAATGCTTGCTTACTCATGTTAAATGAAAAAGGAGAAGCAGAGTATGTTGTGTAATTAAACTGGATGTCGAGAATTAACGCTGATATTTGGTAAGCCATTTCCTCTTCTGACAATAAGTGTTTAATTTATGCTTTTCCAGATAATGTGGACTTCTCATCAGAAATTTTGAATTCTAAATAGAAGTTATTGCATGATTAGTAAATGTTGAGGTATCATATTGACAATTTTTTTTAACTACAGGAAATCTTAGAGTTTCAATATTCTACTGGTGGATTATGTATAAAAAGAGAGATGTGCAAGCTTGTGCTGACAAAACTTTTTTGATGTTTGGCCCAGAAAGTTCATTCCTCCCCCAGCCACCCCCCACCCCTTCATCTGGGCTGAAACTTCTCTGCGTGAGAGTGAGAACTCATAGTAAAGTGTGGATGTTTTACAGCATGCTGGAAGTACTGTTAAGACTCAGACACTTAGCAAAACTCGGGGAAATAGAGCAACTTAGCCAGACTCAGGCCTGAGGTTGGCTCTTTTATGCATTGCATAGATTCTGGGTAGAAATGCTTCATATCTGGGTATAACTGCCCTATCATGGGTTTTCTAAGCTATAATTGTTATAAAAGAAACTCACTAAGCCTTTTCTCCCTCAAAGCTGAGCTTGAACTCTTGGCCTAGGTAGCAGCCAAGGACTCAATCATTGTGCCATCAGGTGCCCTGCAGCTCTGCCTTTAAACCTGTTACAATCATGCTATTTCTGACCCATAGCAACCAGTCCTCCACCAGGCTTCCAAAGACCAAATCTTTATGAGACACTGTCCATCTTTCTCCTTCAGAGTTGGTAGTGGGTTTGAACAACTGACTTTTCAGTGAGCAGCCTGGCACATTAAACACTATGCCACAAAGGCTACTTGAGTCTGGCTGCATTATTTTGTTGTTAGATGCATGGAATCAGCTCCAGTTCATAGAGATTCTATATACAGCAGAGGGAAGCCCTGCCCAACCCTGCACCCTCCTCATAACCCCTGCTGTGCTTCAACCCATAGTTGTGATCACAACATTCATTTCATTGAAAGTCTTCCTCTCTTTCATTGACCTTCTACTTTTCAAAGCATCATGTCTTTTTCCAAGGACTTGTCCCTCCTAATAATATTCCCAAAGCTTGTGAGACACATTTCCACCGTTCTTGCCTCTAAGGACCACTCTGACATCACAAATCAATGGAAAAGGCAGTCACCTAGCCTTCTCCCCCAGGCCTCCCCTTTGGGTGGGGCTTATCCTGGCCACTCATAGAGGGTTGTATTTTCTGAAAGATCACCTCAGGACACTTCCCAGAAGCTTCTACAACTCTTTCCAAACCTAAGACCCTTGAGGATCTTCTAAATATGTACTGTCAGTTTGTCTGCTCTAATCTGGAATGCTGCAGGAGCGCAGGCGTTAATCCCACAGGTCTAGGTAAGGCATAGAGAAAGACTGATTCATTTCCATCTCTGTTAGATATCTGTTCGCCTAAGTAATGAGTAATACAGAAGGAACATTTTCTACATTACTCCTAAGACCTATGGTGTAGTGCTAAGATAATAGTACAAAATGCCACTGTCTTTGATAAGTTCTGCCATAAACCTGTGACCCATCCATACACAATCTGACCTCAAAGAACTAAATCATTTGTGTAGCCCACACCAATTCCTATCAGAATTACACACACACACACACACACACACACACACGGCCTAGTGGAGCTATATTAAGACACTAGAACCTCACCACAACCAATAAAGGTAAATAATCCAGTTGAAAAATGGGCACAGGATATGAACAGACACTTCACTGAAAAGACATTCAGATGGCTAAAAAGCACATGAAGAAATGTTCAAAATCCCTAGCTCTAAGAGAGATGCAAATCAAAACAACTATGAGATATCATCTCACCTCAGTCAGAATAGCAAAATTTAACAGAACAGCAAGCAACAAAGGCTGGCGAGGTTGTGGAGAAACTGGAACCTTTATTCACTGTGGTGGGAATGTAAAATGGTGCAACCACTGTGGAAAGGCGGTATGGTGCTTTCTCAAAAAGTTGCAAATAGAGATACCATTAAACCCAGCAATTCCACTACTGGGAATATATCCCAAAGAGACCATAACTGACATCCAAGTAGACATATGCACACCCATGTTTATTGCAGCTTTGTTCATAAGGAGCTGTAAACAATCTAAGTGCCCATCAACAAAGGAATGGATAGAGAAGCTGTGGTATATTCACACAATGGAATACTATGCTGCATTGAAAAACAAGGAACTCATATATTATTCAAAATGGGTGACTCTGGAGGACATTATGCTGAGTGAAGTATCTCAGTCACAAAATGACAAATACTGCATGGTGCTACTTTTGTAAAACAGGACTGACATCGAGGTTGGGGAGAGACTGAGAAAGACCGGGTCAATAATTTATACTGCATTGAAACAGATGAGGGATAAAACTGTTTAAAAGGGATATGTGATTAGGTATTTTTGTCATGACAGGAGTCTAGAGCGAAGGTTACATGGTAGGGTGGACATGGGGGAGGGTTTGTAAAACAATGAAAGAATTTTTCTTTTACTTTTCCAAGAGACTAGTGTCCTAGTGGGGAGGGTTGGGAGGGGAGAAAAGTGCAACAATGAATGAATGGAAATCCAAAGTCTCTGTAAATTTTTACTGAAATCAATAATAAATTTAATTTTTTTAAAAAAAATACACTAGAACCTGTTAGGTGCAGGAGATGATAGTGGAGGAGATGGCCAACATTAGAAGAAGCAGAAGCTTGGAGTACAAAGTGCTGGATAAGAGTGTAATAGTCCAGCCTGCTTACAAGTCTATGGATGGAAGTATCAGTGGCATGAAGTCTTACTTTTTACTTCTAAGACATTGGCTGGTTCACTGCCAGAATTTTCTAAAACCAAAAATTACCAAAAACAGTGGAGTCCAAGCCCAAATGTTAATATGAGTCTCTGCATTAAAAGAACATTTATCATGAACTTGAGCTAAGGCCAGGCTCAGGGTGCCAGAGACAGCTCGAAGGAGCCACTGGGGATTGCTGCCTTTGAAGTTTCGTGGTCAGAGTTCTGCTGACCCATCTTGTCCCACCAAAGATGAAGGCTGTTATTTAGAAGGGAGGGGGCCCGCATTTGGAGTCCTGTATTAAAATTGCTACCAAGGCTAGAAAATTGCTTTTCTTTTGAGGCATCTTTTATGTAGCAGGCACCAGAGCCACTTGTGTAATGTGGGTTTTGCCCACTCCTCTTAAGTAGTAATTTTGAAAGAGCTTTAATGTAATGAAACAAAATTGGCACATCAAAAAGCACTGTGTGGTGGTGGGAAGAGTCTTCAACATGGCAAGGATATCAGGTCTTGCCTCTTAAACCAGTCCTTGTGGGATCGATTCCGATTCATGGCACTCCCGTGTGTATCACTAGAACTGTGCTCCTCAGGGTTTCACTGCCTGACTGTTGAGAAGTAGATCACCAGCCCTTTAGTACAAAGTGCCTCAAGCAGGCTGGAGCCACCAGTACTTCTGTTAGCAGCCCAATGCCTCATCATTTGCACAATCCAGGGGCTCCCACAACTTCTTGGATCTGCTTCGTAAGCTAGTTGTGTGAGCAGCTCTTTTGTACCCAGTGAAATGCTTGGTCCTTAGGATAAGAAAGGATGAGTGGGCCTCTGCCCTTGCAGTATTCGGTTTAATGGGGTTGGATGGGTGGGATGGAGAAACAAGATTCACAAGGTGAATCCAAAGTGAAAACACGAAGGGCCAGAGAAAAATCAGATACACTGGGAAGACCACAAGGAGAACAGGATAGCTGGTGAAGGACGCATATTTAAAATGAAATTTATCATAGTCTATGGCTTGTGATGGGCTTTAATAAAAAAAGATATGGCACTCAAAAGATGAGCAAGATTTGGGTAAGAGATGAAATAGAAGACTGTAGAGTGAGGGAGGGCATGTTGGACACTGAGGCTTGCTTGGAGGAAAGAGAGTCATTCCGTTTGGTTGGCAAGTGCGTGTTTAGAGCAGGCATATTATGAAGGCTCTTGATTCGAGTGAGGACAGATTGGAGGCTTCCATCAGAGCCCCAGGTGAAGGAGAACAGGGAAGAATGGAGAAGGAGAGATGCAGGGGACTCACATGAGTCAGTGACTCTCAAATTTCACAGTTAGGCTGGAATCATCTGGGAACTTAAAAAAATATTATCACTGCATGCTCAGAGATTTGCATTTAATTGCTTTAACATTTAAGGAATTGTTCTGCCAATGCAAAGGCAGGCAATTGCTCTGAAGGAGAAATATGGGTTCTCTCCTCCAAGCAATTGATAGCCTCTGAAAACCCATTAACTGGAGGGTCAGCTATGAATCAGTTCAGACTCAACTGATTCAACCACATAACAACAAAAAAGGGTTTAGATCAAACATTAATAGTTTTATAAAAACTTGATTCTAAAACGCAGCCCAAGTGGAGAAACATATTTGGAACTGTTTCTGATTCAGTGGGGGTGCAACCTGCAAGCTCCCAGGTGATGTAGGTGGTCCTCAGTGCATTCTTTGACAAGGTAGGGTCTGCTCTGGGGAGAAGTCTGAGATAACCTTTGACCTCTTCCATTCCAGTGTGTGCTGGGTTGGTGGACCTCTGCTGAGAGACGGCAACCTCCTTCACTGGTGGCTACTCACCTCTGAGAACCAAGGGGATACTTACAGCAAAACACACATATCCCTTGGTTATTGGAAGACATTCCCAAGATGATACGGGTATACACAATTTGTACTAGAATCACTTTCGAATTTTCATGAATAAAGAGATGCATTGCACTGGGGAAGTCTTCAGTTGGGGACCTCTCCAAATTAATGAGTAATAATGTCAGTTTGAGGACTAAGGTGCATCTGATTCCGGCCATGGTCTTTCTGATCATTTGGTATGCATCTGAGAGATGGACAATGAATAAGGATGACAGAAGAAGAATTGATCCCTTTGAGCTGTGGTGTTGGAGAAGAGCATTGAACACCCCATGAACTGCTAAAATATGTCTTGGAGAGGGTGCAGCCAGAGTGCTCTTTGGAGGCAAGAATGATGAGGCTTCGCCTCACATGCTTCAGGCATGTTTCTATGAGTGGCTAATCCTTGGAGAGGCAAGGATGCTTGGAAGGGAGAAGGGCCATCGAAGAAGAGGAAGACCCTCGACCAAGTGGATTGACACATTAAATGTGGGGATGACACAAGATAGGATGGGATTCAGACCTGATGTTCATAGAGTCACTATGAGTCATACTTGACTCAACAGCACCTAACAACAAAACCTTCCCTAAATTAGACCTGCCTAAGAAAGTGCCTCCTCTGCTAATTCCTGCCACACTTATAATCTCCCAGTTCATACTCTACAAAAGAATGAACGACTTACCTTTCATTCATCTTCCTCTAGGCATTGTGCCAAAATGCAAAAGTCCCAAGGACATTAAGAAAGGGTTATTAGACAATGTAGGTGGCCAAAAGATCAAAGCAAGAAGTGCTGAAGGCTTGGTTTCATCCAAGCAGAAAGATGTCTGGCAATGTACTGAGCCTTGTCTATCTCTGCTAAAATAGGAATTCATAAAAGACAAAGTTATATGCAGATGACACAACTCTACTTGCTGAAACTGAAGAGGACCTGAAGCACTTGCTGCAGAAGGTCATGGACTGCAGCCCTCAACATGGATTGAAGCTCAACATCAAGAAAACAGATTCTCACCACTGGGCCAATTGGCAGCATCAGTATGGATAGTGAAGAGATTGAAATTGTTGACAGTTTCAGTTTGCTTGGCTCCGCAGTCAACATTTTTGGTACCAGCAGCCAGGAAATTGAAAGATGAATTGCATTGGGAAAGTATACTGTCAGAGACCTCTCCAAAGTTCTGAAGAGCAGCGATGTCAGTCTGGAAACTAAGGTGCACCTGGTCCAGGCCATAGTCTTTGCAATTATTTGTTATGCATCAGAGAGCTGGACAATGACTAGGGATGATAGAAGGGGAGTTGATCCCTTTGAGCTGTGGTGCTGGAGAAGAATATTGAGTATACCATGGATTGCCAGAAAAACAAACAAGTTCATCATAAAGAGGGTGAAGCCAGGCTGGTCCTTGGCGGCAAGGATTCTGAAGCTCCGCCTGACATACTGTGGACATGTTGCAAGGCAGGATTTGTCTTTGGAGAGGGACATCATGCTTGGGAGGGTGGAAGGGCAGTGCAGGAGAGAGAGGAAGACCCTCGATGAGATGCATTGATTCAGTCACTGGGATAATGAGGATGGGAGTGTCGGAGACAGTAAGATTGACAAGGGATAGAGCAGAGTTTAAGGCTGTTGTACATAGTGTTGCTATGAGTGGCAGACGACTTGACAGCACATAACAACAACAAGAGACAAAGTTATCTGGGGGCAAGTAGAATATGTTGATTTGAATTGAAAAATAAAATTCTTTTTTTCTAACAAAAAATGTCTCAGGTAATTTTGACAAGGGAGAGTAACTTTGCAATTAGATATAATAATCATCATCATCATCATCATCATCATCATCTCAAATACCTATATAGTATTATTGACCAGTTTATCTTCTTAGCACTATGTGCTTATCCAATCCTCTCACCATCCTTATGTTGTTATATGCCAGAGAGTTGATTACACTCTGCTATCAACTCACAGCAACCCTAGGAACAATGAACCTGAGCCTCACCCTACCCTTCACCACCTTCACTATCTCTTATACAGTCACTATCATTGTTACACTCACTGTGTCAAATCCTTTTTATTCAGGGTCTTCCTGTCTTTCTCTGAACATCTGCTTTCCACATATTGGTTGGTTTGGGATTTTTTTATTTAAGCCTCTTGTTTAGAGTCAACAAGACTTGGGGGGGGGAGGACCTTTGTATTTAAAAGTCAGTTGTTATTTTATTTTGGAGGGACATTCTTCTAAGCGGTATAGCACTCTTCTGTCAATTTGCGGTAACTGAGCTAACCTGGGGATGCTGTGATGCTGAACCTTGTGCCATTGAGGTGTCAAATGCCATAATGTTTACCCATGGTGGAGAGTGTTTGGTGGAGCTCCCAGTTTAAGACAGGTTTGGAAGCAGGAGTGACATCTACTTCCTAAACAACATACCTCTGGAAAGTCTATGAACTTTGAGAAATGATTATAGTTATAGAAAAGCTTCAGGTCTTTTGTTCATAGGGTCGCTGTGAGTCATGCTTGACTCAGCGGCAATCAACAATTGTTTTTCCCAACGTGATGTCATTTCACAGGGACTGGTCCCTCATGACAGCAATCCCAATTATGTAAGACAAATTTTCACTGTCCTTGCCTCTAAGGAGCACCCTGGTTGCACTTCCTCCAAAATAAATTTGTAGGCCATGATAGTTAATCTTTTTCTCTAACGTCGTAACTAAAAAGTCATTGATTCTCTTTCAGTCTTCCTTATTCATTATCCGACTTTCAGATGCATAGGAAGCAACGGAAAATACCATGACTTGGGTCAGGTTCACCTTAGTTCTTAAACTGATATCCTTGCTCTTTAGCTCTTCAGAGAGGTCCTTGACAGCAGAGTTTCCCAATGCAACTCATCTTTTCATTTCTTGACTGCTGACAATGGGTATTGACTGTGGATCCAAGTAAAATGAAATAGTTAACAACTTAAATCTTGTCTACGTCTATCATGATGTTTCCCATTGGTCACTGGTGAAGATTTTTGTTACCTTAATGTTGAGATGTAGTCCATATTGAAGGCTGTCATCTTTGATCTTCTGCAGTAAATGCTTCAAGTTGTCTTCAATTTCTGCAAGCCTTATATGTAGTAGTATTTCTGGGAGGAGCTCGTGTGGTGTAGTGGTTAAGTGCTCAGCTGTTAACCAAAAAATTAGTGGCTCAAATCCACCTAGTGGCTCTACAGGAGAAAGTTATGGCAGTCTACTCCTTAAAAGATAGACAGTGGTTGTTGTTAGGTGTCATGAAGTTGACTACAACTCTAAGCAATCCTATAAGCAACAGATCTGATCCTTGCCCATCTTGCACCACCCTCACAATCTCGATCATGCTCAATCCTATTGCGTTAATCAGTGTGTCAATCCATCTGGTTCACTGAGGGTCTTCCTCTCTTATGCCTTTCCCATAATGATGTCTCTCTTGAAGAACTAGTTACTCCTGAAATTATGCCCAAAGTAAGTGAGACAAAATGTCACCATCCTGGTCTCTTAAGAAGAACTCAATTTGCACTTCCTTCAAGATAGATTTGTTGTTGTTGTTGTTGTTCTTTTGGCAGTCTGTGGTATATATTCAATAATCTTCACCACAAATCAAAAGCATCAATTATTCTGTCATCTTTATTCATTGCCTAACTTTCATATGCATTAGAAGCAATTGAAAACGCCATGGCTTGAATCAGGCACACCTCTATTTTAAAATGGATCCTTGCTTTTTTCAGATTATAGCCTAGAAAATATATGACACATGAGGTCACTGTGAGCAAAAAACTCAACTCCAGCACACTGAACAACAACAGTACTATCCTCAAAGCCAAGGTCACAGAGTAGCAGGGGAAAGAGGTGAAATATGGCAGACATTTTATATAAATTGAACTAACTGACTATGTGGTCCAATATTTTGACAAAAATATGATATATGCATTCTGCATTCTTTGTAGTTGTTTGAATGTATGATAAGAAAATAAATCTTTAAATACACTTTAAAATGTACAACAGCATCAATTCTTTGAGAAGATAGGTAAAGAAAATATTTTAAGATTTTGTGCTGAGCAGACCTGGCTATAACTCCTGGCCCCATCACTGTATAATCTTGACTGAATTCTACCCTTTCTGAATCTCAGACCCTCATCTGTGAAAATGAAGATAACTATCTACTAAGTAGGATTGTTGAAAAGGTCAAGTCAATGAGCCCGTAGAACAGCCTGGTCAGTAGTTGTCTCTCTATTAACGCTTTATTAACAGAGGTTGGCATTTGTGAAACTATCTTAGCATGAGGTAGTAGCTCTGTGAATGTGAGCTCCCAGGTTTGATTCCTGTGGAAGCCCAGGCATCTTTGAGGGATGATGACAACATACAGCCAGGCTTTGTGCCTCTCATGATCTTCCCTCTTCAACTTCCTCAAGGGCAACCTCAGAGCCTATCTCCTCCAGGACGCCTGTCCTAACTAGTAGAGCCTCACAATGCCCTTTTCTCTTCTTTGATCATTGCACTGACTCACACCAGGTACTCTATAAGTAAGTTAATGAGTAAATGCTGGAAATAGGGTAGTGAATGAAGCAGTAATTTACTCTGTCTTTTTCAAGCTTTCAGTCTGATAAAAAGACAGACATTTCACCAGACAATTATCACAATGATAAATGTTATGGTGATAGAAGAATAGGGAACTCTCAAAGCCCTAAGAAAGGGCACCTGTCCAAGACTAAGAGCATAAATCAAAGCGTCTTAGAGGAAATATTGTCTAGAACACGATCTAATGGATAAATGGAAGCTAGGAAACAAGAATCCTGTGTTCACAGACTTGAAGATGAGAAGAAGTACACTGAGTTCTAGAACGGAAGGGATTCTAGTCATCACGGTCACCAAGACCCATATATCCTAATTTTAAACTTGATCTTTTGGTTTTCCCAGATCATGCATCTGTAACACATAAAGAACCTTATACATCTTTTATGTTTATCTCATATTTCCTGAACAGAATTGGGAGAAAACTCCTCAACAACCTACACTATGGTGATGAACAACCTTGTTATTGTTGTTGTTGTTGTCGTTATGTGTTGTCAAGTTGCTTACAATTCATGGTGACCCTATGTACAAAAGCCCTAAACCCTGCTCTATCCTGTGCCAACCTCACCGTCTCCAACACACCTACTCCCACCACCCCAATCACAGAATCTATCCATCTCATTGAGGGTCTTCCTCTCCTGCGCTGTCCCTCCACTCTCCCAAACATGATGTCCCTCTCCAAGGTCCAGTCCCTCCTTGCCAAATGCCCAAAGTATGTCAGACGAAGTTTCAGAATCCTTGATTACAAGGAGTATTCCTGTTTGTTCTGCTAGCCATCCATGGTATGTTCAGCACTCTTCTCCAGCACCACAGCTCGAAGGCATCAATTTTCTTTCTATCATCCCTAGTCACTGTCCAGCTGTTCGATGCATAGCATGCAATTGCAAAGACTATAGCCTGGATCAGGTGCACCTTAGGCTTCAGCCTGACGTCATTGCTCTTCAATACTCTTGAGAGGTCCCTCACAGCTGACTTTCCCAATGCAATTCATCTCTTGATTTCCTGGCTGCTGGTACCAAGAGTGTTGATTGTGGAACCAAGTAAACTAAAACTTTTTACAATCTCTATCTCCTCACCATCCAAACTGATGCTGCCAATTGGTCCAGTGGTAAGAAATTTTTGTTTTCTTGATGCTGAGCTTCAATCCATATTGAAGGGTGCAGTCCTTGACCTTCTGCAGCAAGCGCTTCAGGTCCTCCTCAGTTTCAGCAAGCAGGGTTGTGTCATCTGCATAACGCAGGTTGTTGACGACACTTCCACAAATCCTGATGCCACATTCCTCCTCGTACAACCCAGTGTCTTGGATAATCTGTTCTGCATACAGATTGAAAAGGTATGGCGACAAAATACATCCCTGGAGGACCCCCTTCCCAATTTTGAACCATGCAGTGTCTCCTTGCTCTGTTCTGATGACTGCTTTTGGTTCAAGTATAGGATTCGCATAAGCACAATCAAATGTTCTGGGATTCCCATTCTTCTCAGAGTCAGCCAAAGCTTGTTGTGATCCACACAGTCAAAAGCCTTTGCATAGTCCATGAAGCACAGATAGGCATTCCTCTAGTACTCTCTGCTATCTGCCAAGATCCATCTACATTAGCTATAATATCCCTAGTACCACAACCACTTCTAAATCCAGCCTGCACATCTGGCAGTTCTCTGTTGACATGTTGCTCCAGCTGTTTTGGATCATTTTCAGCAGAATCTTGCTTGCATATAATATTAGTGATATTGTTTGATAATTTCTGCACTCTGTCAGGTCACCTTTTTTTGGAATGGGAACAAATATCGATCTCTTCCAGTCAGTTGGCCAGGTGGCTGTCCTCCAGATTTCTTTTTTTTTTTTTCAATTACTATTAAATTTTATTAGTTTTAGTGAACATTTACAGAGATTTGGGGTTTTCATTCATTCATTGTTGCACTGTTTTCTCTACCCTCCTCCCCAGTTTGTTCTTCCCCCCCCGAATGTCTGTTTTAATTGTCCAGTTGCCACAGTGCTTGTCGAAGCCAGTTCTGATTAATCTCCTTTGTCAGTGTGTCCTTTGCCATTCCCTATCTCTCCTCCCTGAGAGAGACTTCACCCTGATTCATAAGGAAAAGGGGATGGCGTATTATCTTAGCTACTTCCTGCTAAAAAGGGACGCTGTATGTCCTCCAGATTTCTTGGCACAACTTGGTAAGCACATCCAGGGCAGCATCTGTTTGTTAAAATATGTCAATTGGTCAACTCCTGGAATCTTGTTTTTTGCCAATTCCTTCATAGCAGCTTGAACTTCCTCCTTTATCACCACTGCCTCCTGGACATATATTGTTTTATTAATTTTTTCTGTGTCAGCCAGTTCTTACAATACAGCCCTTGGCACTAGTAGTCAGGAAATTGCTGGAAAAATCACTGGAAAGTTGCTACACAGCTGAAAGTTGAACTTGAAGAATAGATTCCTTTGAGTTGTGGTGTAGGAGAAGAGTCTTGAATAATCCATGGATAGCTAAAAGGACAAACAAAAAATATCTTGGAAAATGTGCAGCCAGGGAGCTCCTTGGAATCAAGGGTAGTGAAACGTCCTCTGACATACTTGGAACATGTTGACAGAAGGGGCCAGTCCTTGGAAAAGGACATCCTGCTTGCAAAGGTGGAAGGTTATCAAAGGAAGTGAAGACCCTCAATGAGATGGATTGAGAACAATGACAGTCACAGTTAGCTCCAATATATCACCAATGATGAGGATGACACAAAGAGGACATTGTTAATTCATTGTTCATAGTGTTGCTGAGTTATAGTCAACTCAATGGTACTTACTACAAGAAGACATGAGTTCCCAGGAAGCCATGCTATGAAATACATTTTTTGTGCACTATTCTAAAATCAGTAGCATCTTACCTGTGAAGAATGTTCACACCCAGTGGCCCTGGGACTGAGGCTGTGGATCCACAGAATGGATGAATGGTGTGGCTTGTCTCTGCCTGTCTTTCTCCTCCAACTTCAGTGAAGAGCTCATTCAGCCTTGGACTATCACTAACAGGTCCGATAGTTACCAGTACACAGATTCAGCCTTTCTTGCTGTTCCAAAGTGTTCCTTGCCAACCACATGCTCTCCTTCACACTCCCAGGGGTTTCTGTTCAGGTTCATAAAAATAATTCCTGAAAATGACTCAGGGAAACACGTGATGGTCACTGGCAAGTCAAAAACAACTGAGTTGAGTATTCCCTTGGAGGCATGGAAGCAAAACTTTTCTTGTGGTCTTTCAGTGCTTTCTTTCCAAGTTGTGGGATTTTTCTGGAAATTGGAAAGTAATTGTTTTTGTGCATTAGAGAACAATTACATATATTTTTATAACATACTCTTATGGTCTATGTTGCTACAGTTGGCTCCAAGGTGGTCACTGATACTACCATACAGGCAGATGTACGCTCTTCTCTGCTGGAGAAGGCAACAATTATACCAAAATATGTTTCCAGTTTTTAAAAAGCTCTGAGATCATTTTCACTCCAGTCATGGGAAACCATTTGGCGTGCAAGTGAGTATCAGCAGAAGAGGCTTGCGTAGAAGTCAGGAGAGGACTGCAGCAGAATTTAAGAATGGCCTCAGGCTGTCTGGTGGCCTAGTGGTAATAAGCTACACTGCGATCCCAACGAAGGGCCTCATGGCCTCAAGGCTTCAGAGCAGATGTTCTGTCAGGTCTACACTATGCCAGAACCTGCTATTTTCTAAGAAAGTCTCTTTTCTCTACGGAGAACAGATCCAACTGCCTTTTATAAGTCATTCAATGCTTGTAAGACACATTTTCTACAATTGCCTTTTAAGAAGGTGCCTTTCCTGACACATTTCCACTGGCTCTAGTCACTCCTCAGGTTTGTTCAGGGTGTGCAGCCCATCTCAGGCTGTTTGTGAGTGCCCTGAAAGAACAATGATCTCTTCACTTGCTTCTGGATCTCCCTTCAGGAGCCATTGAGGAAATACAAGGTAAGGACAGTGTCCCGGAATAATGACTACCTTGGCACCATGTCCTAAGACATGGAATGCTTTGACTCCAAATTCTTGCCACCATTACTAAGGAGTATTTTTCTAAGTATACAATTTTCCACAATCTTCTTTTTCAGGAGATTCTTCATGCTGAGTTCCTTGTGTTTTGCTGGAATTAGTCCAATGGCCTGTTCAAGGCAAACACATAGGAATGGGTAAGTGAATCGTCTGAAATGAAAACACAAACAGGCCGTTCTGCTGGGACCAGTAGCAGCCTGCTGTTAGCTGGAGAGGACGGACTTGCATTAGCTATTGTCGCTGAGCTGACACCGAGCCAACCTCCACATCTGGAAACATTTAGGAAGAAAGTAAAGGCATGAAAGCCTAGGCTTTGTGACCCTGCAATCTTCCTTTCTGCTGCTTTATTTATTAATTTGCTGGTCTGAAATGATCTGCTTAGGTCCCCAGAGTAAGTTATAGAAACCAAAGCTAAAAATAGACTATGACTGTCACAACACTTCATGAAAACAGTCCATGGTCTTATTTATGGTATCTTGGATGAAATTTTTATCCAAACAAACAAGTTTTTGAAGTTGCATATTATTTTTTTCCCTTTAATCACCAAGCCAAGCCTTTTTAAGCTTTGCCTTGAGTTTCATGACCCTCCCCAACTTGGCAGAATTCTGCCACATGTGTCCTCAAGGGCTGGAGAGGATTTGCACATGTTTGATTTGTACACACAGATAGGGGATGTGATTTGCACATCACAGGGACAAGGACATGCCCTGGAGCTCCTGTCTGTCTGTCTGTATCTCTCACACACATATAGACACACACATTTGCATACTCATTGGCTTGCCTGCCTTTTCTCCTTTGAAGTGTAAGCATCTGGAAAGTTAAAGAGTCTGAACTGTGTTTTGGTAAGCACTGTGACAGCATGATTTCTCTATGAGGACTTGTTGATTGTGCCCTAAAGATGTCAATAAAGCCCACAAAAGTCTGAGATCTTACTCAGGAAATTCTGATGCCAGAGTGTGAAAAGGTACACATATACAGGATTTGGATCCAGGTTTGAGAAGGACCAAATCAAGCTTTGGAATAGTTGATAGATTTCTGTGCAATGGAGGAGTGGAAGGGGAACAAACTTAAAAAGATGATCTTAAAAAGTTAGGATGACACTTTCCATTAAGAATGAACATATAGACAAAAAGCCAAGCTCTTCCAGGGTCTTCTAAATCTCAGGAATTTGAAGGCTCTAATGAGAACCAGAACCCCAGCCCAGCAATCCTGTCTTCACCACCAGTCCTGTAGCTCGTTCTGATTTGATGAGTTTAAGTCTACCTTGCTGACTTGGCTTTGCTCTCAACCAGACGATGAATCACTTCTTCTGGCTCCCTTCTTGTTTCTGCCTACCACCACCCTGTGTGCCTGAGTACTTCCCTTTAGAGATCCTTTTCCATACAGACATGTAGTAGGCATTCATCGTATATGCTTATGGCTCCTCTACCAGACCGCAATGCCTCATGACCACATAATGACTCACCCTACATCCCCAACATAAAGCCCACTGTCAGGCTCATAGCAAGAGTTCAGTAAATATTTGCACAATCAGTCAAGAACCAATTTCTGAAGCAAGTTGTTGGTCTCTATATTCTCAGTAGGGTTTTTATAAAATCAAAGTAGACTAACGTCATTAACTTAATGTCTATGACTTCAGAAATGCACAAAGATAGGTAAATTCTTCCCATCGACCCCTGGAGCCATTTCAGTTCTTTAGTTTTCCCATTATTTTGTTGTATTAATATCAATAACTGTAATATAGTACATTTCTAGAATAAAGGAAAAGCACCACATGATAATTTTAATTGATTCAGAAAGTGCTTTTGATAAAATCCAACAAATTTTCCTGACAAAAACCTTAAAAAAACACCCAACTTGGATTTTAAGTAAAAATCTTCAGTGTAGTAAAGGGTATTTATGAATAACCCACAGATAAAATCATATTCAAAGGCAAAAGATTGAAAGTTTTTCTTCTAAAACCAGAAATAAGACAATGATGCCCAGATTGAGTTTGTTAACAATTACAGCTTGCTCAGCTCCACAATCAACATTCTTTACACTAGCAAAAGGAAATCAAAAGACGAATTGCCCTGGTAAAATCTGCTGTCAGGGACCTCTCCAGTCTACTAAAAACTAAGGATGTCAATGTAGAGATTAGGTGCACCTAATCCAGGCCTGAAATTGTACACAACTTTAGTTTGCTTGGCTCCATAGTCAACAGTCTTGGCACCAGCAGCCAGGAAATTAAAAGGTGCATTGCCATGGGAAAGTCTGCTGTTAGGGACCTCTCTAAAGTACTCAAGAGCAATGGTGTCTCTCTGGAGACTAAGGTGCACCTGATACAGGCTATGGTCTTTTCAATCACTTGTCATGCATCAGAGAGTTGGACAATGACCAAAGAGGATAGAAGGAGAATTGATGCCTTTGAGCTGTGGTGCTGGAGAAGAGTATTGAGAATACCATGGACTGCTAGGAAAACAAATAGATTTGTCCTGGAAAGGGTTAAACCGGGTGGCTCCTTGGAGGCAAGGATTCTGAGGCTCCGTCTAACATACTTTGGACATGTTGTGAGGAGAGACCGGTCCTTGGAGAGGGACATCATGCTTGGGAGGGTGGAGGGACAGTGCAGGAGAGGAAGGCCCTCTATGAGGTGGATTGATTCAGTGACTGGGATAATTGGGATGGGAGTGTCAGAGACAGTGCGATTGGCACAGGACAGAGCGGAGTTTAGGGCTGTTGTACATAGGGTCGCTATGAGTCGCAGGCGACTCGACGGCACATAGCAACAACAACAACAACAATCCAGGCCATGGTCTTCACAATTACTTGTTATGCTTCAGAGAGCTGGACAATGACTAAAGCTGACAGAAGAAGAATCGATGACTTTGAGTTGTAGTGCGGGAGAAGAATCTTGAACATACCATGGACTACCAAGAGGGTGAAACCAAGTTTCTCCCTGGAGGCTAGGAATTTGAAGCTCTGTCTCACACACTTTAGGCACATGGCTAGAAGAGACTGGTTATTAGAGAAGAACATCATGCTTGGAAGGGTAGAAGGACAGCACAAGCGAGGAAGATCCCAGGTGAGATGGATTGATACAGTAACTAGATGTTGAAATTAGTGAGACTGACTCAGGACAGGGTGGCTCCTTGGAGGAAAGGATTCTGAGGCTCCGTCTAACATACTTTGGACATGTTGTAGGGAGAGACTGGTCCTTGGAGAGGGACATCATGCTTGGAAGGGTAGAAGGACAGCACAAGCGAGGAAGATCCTAGGTGAGATGGATTGATACAGTAACTAGATCAATGATATGTTGAAATTAGTGAGACTGGTTCAGGACAGGGCGGGGTTCAGAGCTGCTGTACATAGGGCTGCCAGGGGTTCCAAAGCCACACAACTGTACATAACAAACAACAGCATTCAATATTATGGAACTCTGGTGGCCTATGTATTTATTGTATTTGACGTTCTAGCTGAAATAACTAGACAGGGGTGGGGGGAAGATATCCAAATTAAAAAGGAAGAAATAAAACTGTATTTGCAGAAGATATGATATAAAGAAATTATTAATAATCTACAAATTATTGTTCTTTTTTATTGTTGTTATGTATTGCTGAGTAGGAACCTACTCTTAGCTCATTATCCAGCGGTATTCAGAGCAAGTAAATCACAGTGGAAGAAATTGTCCATTGTTTTCCGAAGGAGCAGCTGGTGGATTCTAACCACATACCTGTGGTTTGGCAGAGCAGCTCCTTGACATTAAGCCACCAAAACTCCCTCTACAAGTTACTCCAACTAATAATTGTTGTTATCAGGTGCTGTCAAGTCAACTATCATTCATTACAACTCTATTAATGACAGATCTGAATCTTCCACTATCCTGTGCCATTTTCATGATCTCTGCCTTATTCAAGCCTCTTGTTGCAGTCACGTGCCAGTTCATTTCTTGAGGGTCTTCCTCTTTTTCGCTAATCCTCTACTTTTCCCAGAATAGTATCTTTTTTTCTGAGGACTAGACCCTCTGACAACATGCTCAAAGTATATGAGACATAGTTTCACAAGAGCTAATAAATTCAGCAAAATGGAAGGGTAGATCAACACATATCAAAAAAGTAATTTATACTTTGATTTGTAGCAATGAATCTGAAAAGGAAACAATTTACAACAACATTCAAAAGAATGAAATAACTAGAAACAATTGTAACCAAGGAATAAAATAATTATACATTGAAAAGGCTAAAATATTGCTGGAAAAAAATAAATGTCAAGGCATGCTGTGTTCATTTTGGAAGATTTAGTATTGTTAAGATGTTACTACTACTTAGAGCGATCTTTAGATGCAACACAAATTACATCATAATTGTTGTTGTTGTTGTTATAATTTTTTTTTTAGAAAAGGAAAAACCCATCCTCAAATCCTACAGAATTGCAAGAATCCTTAAATATTCAAAACAATCTTGAAAAAAGACAAAGTAGGAAGATTCACACTTCCCAAAGTCAAGCAGTTAAAATCCACTAGCTGCTCCATGGGAGAAAGATGGACATGTCCATCCTTGCAATTTAAAGCCTTGGATAACCCACTGTAAGGTCAGCTATGAGTTAGTTCTGACTCAATGGTACTTAACAATAGCAATAACATATAACAACAAGGGAGCTCTGGCAGCCTAGTGGTACGTAGCTAATCCAAAGGCACAGGGTTCAAATCCACCAGCTGTTCTGAAGAAGAAATATGGGTAATCTTCTCTGGGTGATTTACTGACTCTGAAAACCTACAGAAGGTTCAGTTCTGGGCTGTTTCTGACTTGATGGTACATAACAACAACATATAACTACAAAGTAGCCTGTAACTCAACCGTTAGGTGCTCACCTACTAACCAGAAGGTCAACTATTGGAACCTCTGAGCCACTCTGAAGGAAAAAGGTGGAGCAATCTGCTTCCTTGAATATTTACAGCCTTGGGGGGGCATTTATACTGTGCCTCTAGGATTGACTTCAGTCAGAACGATAGGAACGTGTTTTCAAGCACAGAGCAACAGTAATCGAAACAGTGTCTAATATATAACCAATGAAATAAAACTGATAGTTCAGCAATAAACCTATATACCATGACCAGCAAATTTTTACAAGAATTTCAAGTCCACTTAATGGATACAAAATAACTTCCTCAATAAACAGTGCTGGGATAAATAGATCCCCCATGCAAAAGAATAAAGATGTCCCAAAAGCTCATACTGCATATGAAAAAATAACTCATAAATGGATCAAACAAAAACTATAAAACAGATTAAACATAGAAGAAATCATATGAGTAACATTTCAAGATCTTGTTTTTTGACAATGCGGTTTTTTAGAAATGGTACCAAAACCACAGTAACAAAACTAAGTAAAACAAACTTAATAAAACTGAAAAAACATTTCTGCATCAAAAATTTGTCCCAAGAAAGAAAAGAAACAGCCTACAAGATGGAAAAAGAGATTTAAGGAGCCACATATTTAATAAGGGCTTAATTTTCAGAATATGTGAAGAACTATAATTCACCAAAAATACAAAGAATCCAATCTTAAAAGATAGGCAAAAGGCTTGAATAGATACTTAGCCAAAGATGATATGTAAGGGGCCGAAAAGCACATGAAAAGATGCTCAAGATCATTAGTCATTGGGAAAATACAAATGAAAACCACAATGAGATACCATCTCACCCTGCTAGGATGACAATTGTCAGGAAAAACAGAAGCTAACAAGTGTTGACAAGGGTATGTGGAAATTGAAACCTTCATGCATTGCTGGTGGGAACATAAAATTGTGCAGATGTTATGAAAAACAATTTGGCAGTTCTTCAAAAAGTTAAACAGAGAATGACTATGCCGCTGGTAGTGGTTACTGAGTAGACTCCAGCTCACGGTAACCCATTGTCATAGAACAAAATGTTGCCCAGTCCTGCACCAGCTTCTCCAGCATCAGCATTCTCTAGTCTGTCGTTGCATTTACTGTACAATTTGTCATCTTCTAAACTGTGGAGATCATCTTCAGGATTATCTTGGACATTATTCCTTAGAGTTACCATGGGATTTTTATTTGCTAGGTTTCAGATCTATTGTTCATCATGTTGCTGCAAGTCATGTTCAATTTGATGGCACCTAACAACACATTTTCGGAAGTAGATTGCCAAAACTTTCTTCTTAGTCTGGAAACTGTGTTAGAATTGTTCACCCGCTGGTGTTTGAAATACTAGTTTCACAGCTTCCAGCACCATATCATCATCATGCAACCACTATAGTCATACAACAAACTGATAGATAATCCCACTCTTATGCATATAAGCAATACACTTAAAAACAGAGATATAAGTGTTGTTATTAGGTGCTGTTGAGTCAATTATGACTCATAGCCACCCAATGAACAGATCTGAGCACTATCCTATCCTGTGCATTCTTCACAATCTCTGGCATACTTGATCCCGTTGTTACAGCCACTGTGTCAATCCATCTGGTAAAGGGTCTTCCTCACTTTTGCCACCCTTCTACCTTTTCAAGCATGATGTCCCTCTCCAAGGAATAATCTATCCTAGCACTATGCCCAAATTATGTGAGACACAGCTTTAACATCTTTACCTCCAAGGAGCACTCTGGTTACACTTTCTCCAAGACTGTCTTTTGACCGTCCGTGGGCTATTCAATACTATTCTCCAACACCACAACTCTTCATTAATTCTTCTTCTGTCTTCCTTACTCAATGTCCAGCACTCAGATAGTAAGTAACTGAAAAGACCGTGGCCTAAATCAGGCTCATCTTAGTCCTCAAACTGACATCATTGCTCCTCAATAATTTGGAGTGGTCCTTGACTGCAGACCTACCCAGTGCAGTACATCTCCTGATCTCCTGAGTGCTGGTCCTAAGTGTACTACTTGTGAATCAAAGTAAGATGAGATCATCGACAGTTTCAATCTTTTCTCCTTCTATCATGATGTTGCCTATCAGTACAGTGGTAAAAACCTTTGTTTTCTTGTTTTCTTGATATTGAGATATCAAGCTGGATTCAGAAGAGGCTATAGTACCAGGGATATAATAGCTGATGTCAGAAAGATACTGACAGAAGACTAAGAATATCAGAAGAATAATTATTAGTGTGAGATCTAAATAGACATATGAATGCCAATTTTTACTACAAATTTATTCACAACAGCCAAAAGGCAGGAGAAAAATTCAATGTTCATCAACAAATTAAGAGATAAACAAAATATGGTACAGCAATAGTCAAGAAATCCAAAGATGGGTTTCATTGGGGAGAGGTGCTGTCAAGGACTTCTTGAGGTACTTAAAAAGCATGGATATTAGTTTAAAGAATAAAGCACAACCATGGCTTTCAATTGCTTTATACACGTTGGAAAGTGAATAAAGAAGACTAAATAAGAATCAATATCTTTGAATTGGGATGTTGGAGAAGAGTACGGAATATCTCATGGACTGCCAAAAGAATAAATAAATCTATCTTGGAGGAAACATAACCAGGGTTCTCCTTAGAGGCAAGGATGGTGAAACTTGGTCTTACACAATTTGGGCATGTTGTCAGGAGAAATGACCAGTCCTTGGAAAAAAGACATCATGCTGGGAAGGGAACAAAGTCAATGAAAGAGAGGATGACATTCAACAAGAAGGACTGACCCAATGACTATAACAATGTGCTTGACCGTGGCAGGGACTGTAAGAAATGCACAAGAAGGGCAAGCTTTAAATCTGTTGTTTAAAAGGTTGCTATAGGTCTTAGTCAAATAAACAGTACCCAACAAAAACAGCAATTTATCTACTTGTATTTCTGTTATAGCAGCACTGGAGAAATAAGACAGAATTCATTACTGAAAGTACTAGATACTTAAAACGCAGAATAATTTTTGGAATTAGGAAATGAGTAGATGTTGAAAAGGTTTTTTTCTGGTTGTTGTTAGGTGCCACGGAGTCGAGAACAACTCATAGCGACCCTATGAACAAAAGACCCAAACTCTGTTCTAATCTGCAACATCCTCACACTTCCTGATACACAAGAGCCCATTGCAGCAGTCGCTATATAAATCCACCTAGTTAAGGGTCTTCCTCTCCTTCACCGACTCTCCACCCTTCCCAATATCATGTCCTTCTCCAAGGAATAGCCCCTCCTAGCAACATGTCCAAAGTATGTGAGGTAAAGCTTCATCATTCTTGCCTCCAAAGAGCACTCTGGCTTCACCATCTCCAAGGCATATCTTTTCATTCTCTTGGCAGTCCATGGGGTGTTCAGTGTTCTTCTCCAACACCATGACTCAAAGATGTCAATTCTTTTTCTGTCATCCTTCTTCACTGTCCAGGACTCAGATGTATAGCTAGTAATTGGAAAGACTGTGGCCTGAATCAGATGCACCTTAATCCTCACACTGACATCACTACTCCTCACTCCTCAATAATTTGGAGAGGTCCCTAACTGCAGATTTTCCTAGTGCAATGCGTCTCCTTATTTCCTGACTGCTGTTACCAAGAGTGTTGGTTGTGGATCCAAGCAAGATGAAGCTGTTGACAGTTTCAATCTCCTCTCCATCCATCATGATGCTACCAAAAACATCCCTAATAATAAATAGTTGGTGGAATTATGGACATCAAATGCAATTCTGAGAAGGATTAAGTAAAAAATGAGGAGAACTGTAAAACTGGGAACAGAACAGATAGTAAGAAGACGAGAAACAGTGGTAGCAGAATGACAAGACCAGTGCATGATGGCACAGGAACATACCCAATAAGCAAGAGAGATATATTCCTTCAGAAAGAAAGCCTCCTGCTGAAGCTGGGTGCCTCTCAGCACTTGTTATTGGAACCAGGCTTGCTAACCTATTGAGCAAGAGAATTGAGCATCTTTGAGTCAAGTCTTCCTGGCAGAGTGAGGTGCCTCTGGGAACTTATTGGTAGAAATAAGGAATGTGTAACACTTGCCTGAGCAGGGCAAAGATCAGGCTGGCTCAAAAGGTCTGAGGGGCCAAGAAGCCATGGAACCAGAGCTTACGAGACAAGAATCATGGGAAGGAAAACTGCTTCAGTTTCAAATTATAGATCCATGGCCTCTGGGGTCTTAAAGCATGTAGTCATGGCCTCTGGGTATTCAAGGAGTGGGACCACAGTCTCCTAAATTAAAAAAAGAGTCAGATCTTCTCAACTCAGTTTGGAATGTGACAGTATTATTCATGAGTGCCACGAGGATGGAGCCAGATGTACTTTCTAAAGTGGGGGAGGAGGGTTGTCATATTCAAGGGGCAGAAGTATGGAGCCTGCTGAGGCCATGGAGTTGAAGTTGTCACTCAGACAGTGTAGGAGAATGGGATTCGCCAGAGCTGGTGTAGTGGAGTCACAAGTTGCCATAGTACAGGGCTTACAAAGCCGAACTGAAGTCTAGAGACCAGGAGGAGCTTCCATCCAAAACCCAGGAAAGATGGTCAGTAACCAGAATCTGAAGGACAGCGTTACTGCCTAATGGTCTCAGAGAACAGGGGATTCTTCTCAAGCCGTGAGAGATATGTAAATTGTTCTGCTGGAGTTTGGACTTGATACCTGCTATTGCTTTTTTCCTTTCATTTTCTCCCAATTGTAACTGCAAATTCCACTAACCTGTGCCTGTTTCACCATTGTATTTGAAAATGGATATTCTACATCCACAGATGAAGAGAAATTTTGTCCCAGCATTGAATTTGGACTTGGAGTTGATTCAAGACTTTCGGGATATGATAAGTTAGAAGTGTTTTGCATGTGTCTTGTAGTTGTGTGTGCTGTCGAGTTGGAACTGACCCATAGCTGACTCTTCAGTGGGTTTTCAGAATCGTATGGGAGGAGATTCCTCATCTTTCTTCAACAGAGTAACTGGTGGATTCGAACCACATACTTTTGGGTTGGCAACATAATTCCTTACCACTCAACCACCTAAGCTCCCATTTTCTATATGGCAAGAAGTAATTTTTGGAGGCCAAAGAGTCAAATGCCATGGATTAAATTGTATCCACTCAAAATGTCAACTTGGTTGGACCATCTTTCTCAGAAGTTAGACAATTGTGTAATTAATTTGGCAATTATGCGATGGTGGAACCATGCCCCATAAGAGGATCTTATATGGTCTGACAATCTTTTGCAAGGGATTGTTATTGTTGCTGTTGTTGATTCCAAAGGCATATTATTTAGAAAGTAGATGCCACTCCTGCTTCCCTTATTAGGGGTTAGGGTAGGATGAACATGTACTTAGGTTACATCTTTGATCTGTTGTAAGGAAATTATCCCCTAAGGTATAACCTGCATCACCTTTTATCTTAAAAGAAGAGAGAAATGAGCACAGAAGGAGGGACAAATACTAAGAAAGAAGAGCCTGAACTTGTGTGTGTCCATTTGGCCTGGTCTCTGCACTGAGACTCTCCTGGGCCCAGAGAAATATGGTTGTCAATCTCCAAGCAACGTTGGGCCCACAGATATGAAGCAGCAAGGACCAACTTGTACCCTGAATTTGGACTTTTAACCTTGTAAATTATTTCTATTTCTTAAAGCAATTCACTTATGTATTTCTAGTATAGCAGCACTAGATAACTTAGATAATATTTAATCACAATAAAATTAAATTCAGGTTGAAACCTTGCCTGATTCTAAGCCATCCTCATGAACTTTATTGTATTGAAACCCATTGTTACAGTCCCTATGTCATTCTATCCCATTTATGGTCTTTCTTTCTCTTATAGACTCTCTTCTCTTACAAACATAACTTTTTTTAACCAAGTACAACTCCCTCCTGATAACATGCCCAAGTATGTTTGTCTGTTTTCTATCTCAGAGAAGCTGTTGTATTTGAACCATTAAACTTTCATGTCTCTTGCAGCACATAATAAACTATTTGCACATGGAGAATGGAAACAATTAAAAATATCCATGTTCAAATTAATAAACACAAGATAATATATTGTTGTTGTTGTTGTTGTTGTT
>NW_006400009.1:244711-280914 GCF_000299155.1 Elephantulus edwardii
ACAAGTGATTGAGAAGACCATAGCCTGTATCAGACGCACCTTAGTCTCCAGAGAGACACCATTGCTCTTCAGTACTTTGGAGAGGTCCCTAACAGCAGAGTTTCCCATGGCAATGCACCTTTTAATTTCCTGGCTGCTGGTGCCAAGACTGTTGACTATGGAGCCAAGCAAACTAAAGCTGTGAAACATCTCAATCTCTTCACCATCCATCCTGATGCTGCCAATTGGTCCAGTGGTGAGAATCTTTGTCTTCTTGATAATGTATTAGTCTTTCCAAATATTTGCTGTGCGTCTGAGAGCTGAACAATGAATAAGATGACAGAAAAAGAACTAACCCCTTTGAGCTGTGGTGTTGGAGAAGAGCACTGAACATCCATGGTTGTCCAAGAGGATGAACAGATATGTCTTGAAGAGCGTGCAGCCAGAGTAAAAAGTTATCATCCATTAGTTTGAAATATTCTAACATAGTCAATAGATATTTAAATCAAAACCTTCCTACCATGAGTAGACTCTCCAGCTCAATAGTGTCCTTATAGAACAGAGTAGAATGGCCCACAATGAGCTTCCAAGGAGACCACTTCAATTTTCTCTGGTGCAGTGGCAGATGTTTCAAACTTTCAGTACTTAGCTCACAGTGGTACCAGGACTCCTTATTGATACTTACTCAGTACTTAAATAAGGTGTATTTTTAATTTAAAACAAATACATTGCTGTTTTCAAATAAATGTGTTATCATATAGTGCTGTACCAATTGTTGTTAGGAGCCATCAAGATGAGTATGACTCATAACGACCCTATGAATAACAGACCTGAATCCCGTCCTATCCTGCCGTCCTCATTACCTCTGATCCACTTGAGCCCATTGCTGCAGTCACTGTGTCAATCCATCTCAAGGGGGGTCTTCCTCTCTCTCTCTCTGACCCTCAACCCTTCCAATCATGATATCCTTTTCCAATAAACAGTCTCTCCTAGCAGCATATACAAAGTATGAGAGATACCTGCAACGTTTAACAGGAAAGCAAGTAATAAATGTTGGAGAGGATGTGGAGAGACAGGAACTCTTTTTTTATTATTATTTAAATAAAAAAATTTATTTTATACTGGTTTAGAGACAGAAACTCTTATACACTGTTGGTGGGGTTGTAAAATCATATAACCATTCTGGAAGGCAGTTTGGCACTTCCTCAAAAAGCTGAACATAGAAATTCCATATGACCCAGCTATTACGCTATTTGGAATATATCCTGAGAAAATGAGAGCTGAGGCACAAACAGAGATTTTCACACCATTGTTCATAGCAGCGTTATTCACCATCTCACAAACAAACAGCTCAAAAGTCCAACCACAATCAAATGGATTGAGAAATTGTGGTACATTCACATGATGGAATACTATACAGCATGCAGGAGTAATGATTTTGAAAATCATTACCTAACTTGGGAGGGACTAGAGAGCATTATGCTAAATGAACTAACTCGGTCTCATAAGAACAAACACTCTATAAAACCATTATTGTAGAAATAGAAAGAAAACTAGTAAAATGTGTATAAGGATCTAAGGGGGTGGAGGGTAGGAGCAGAGGTATGAGGATGGGCAGGGGGATATTAGGGTCACACAATTTGATGGGTGTAAGGAAGGGTGGGTAAAGGAAATGGGAAAGATCCAGTGTGAAAAACAATGTATATGAATTTTGTAAGCAAACCAGTATAAAAGAAGCATTTTCTTTAAACACACACACACAAAAACCCAAAAAAAAACCCCAAACAAATAAATGGTAAGAGTGTAATTCAATACTAAAAAAAATTAAAAAAAAATAAAAATAAAAAATCATTTTTCATGGAGTTTTAGAAAAGCAAAGACTACTTAGTGTACATTAGTCCATCCCCAAAGTGAAATATATTAGGGAAGGAAATGATGTCTGTCACCAACTAAAGAGCCAGACAGAGAAGTGCCAAAAGTACAGAAGGCAGCAGAGAGGAGTCTAGACATCAAAATGGAATACCTGAAACTTGCCCTAGTCACATTCCTTCAGGATGTTAAAGAACCCCACAGGAACCGGACCATAAAGTCACATCTGATGGGAGATGGGGGTGGGCTGAGCTGGAAAGTGTTCTCTTTCGGAAGTCCCAGACCACAGGGAGCCTGAAGTCAGTGCTGCAAAGTCCCTCAGGTGTCTTCTATCAGACCTTAGGAAGAAGCCAGGATGTGCTTACCACAAACTCAAGAACGTAATTGCTTTTTTGCCTGTGGAAGATAAGTAGCACTTTTATTTGTTTAATTCAAATTCTAGTTAGATTTGGGGCTGATAGCCAAGAGCAGGGAGTGAGCAGTCTGGCCTCTCTTCGATGTGTGCTCTTGTTTGGCTGGTTCATAAACTTTATTGTTGTCTTAGTTTTGCCAAGGAATCTCTCCCACATTCTTTCCTTCATCTATCATCCTATGAAGAAGGACAGCATATTCAGGATGGTGGCAGATAAACAGAGTCACCAAAGACTTCCTGGACCAAGGAATGAACTGGAGAGGCTGGGTGTAACTGTTAACTGAGATACTGGAAGTCAAGTTTAAATTACTTTGAAAAATTCAGGTCCTATTTACAATGTCCAAGTGGCATACAACATGCCTCTGGAAACTCTATGAACTTTGATAAGTGATGATAGTTATAGAAAGGCTTCAGGCCTTTTGTTCATAGGGTCGCTATGAATTGGGCTGACTCAAAGGCAATCAACACCACCAAGATGGATGGTTTTAGAAGAGAATTGAAAGTAAGACCTTTCATAAAACAAATAGTCTAACTGCTGATTTGACTTCTAAATCTAGATTTTAGTCACAGATGTGTATCAGGTGTGCTTGAATCCCAGATACTTCAATAGAAGAGGACCTCAAGATGGGATAATTCAAAGGTAAAAAAAGAAAAGGAGAAAAGACAGGGACCAACATGCTGTCTGTAACATGCTAGGTGGTTGATAATTTTGAAAAGTCCCACAGTAAAAGATCGAGTCAGGGTTAGTAAAAAAAGTCGGAGCAGAAGCACCACTTTGAGTGATAATCCCTCCCTCCTGGGGCAAAAAAAAAAACAAACCCCAAAACATCCTATTGTCTGGAGAGCTGTGGCTCACTCAGATTCACCAAGCAGCATTGTTCTTTATTAGCTGGAAGTGGCAACTGAAAGGTTGTTGTTGCTGTGTCCTGTCAAGTAGGAACCAGCTCATAGCTACCCCCCACCCCCAGCGAGTTTTCAGGAGGAGATTGCCCATCTTTCTCACGCAGTTGCTGATGATTGCTAAATAATTGTACTTGATCCACTCAAAAGAACATTGATTACGGGATGAAAGTAAATCACTGGTGGCATTGTCAAGAAGGCCAAACTTCAGAGATCAGTGGTTATCAAGGTTTCAGAGGACAAGGAAGAGCTGACTAAGTGGACATGAAACATCTCAAGGAAAAGACAATTATTCTGCAGTGATACTGTAATGATGACATTACACTGTTGTCAAAACCCATACGACTGTCCATCATAAATTGTGACCCCTAAAGTAAATGGGGTTTAATAAATAATAAAGTATTAATATTGGTTCATCAGTTGTATCATAGGAATGCAAGATATTAGTTATAGCAGGAGCACTGTGCAGGAGGAGAGGAAGCATTTGGGAACTTTTGAACAATCGATAAAGTTGGGGTGGGTCTGGAGCAATGATTTTGTAAATTATTACCTAACTTGGGGGGGACTGCAGAGCATTATGCTGAGTGAACTAACTCAGTCCCACAAGGACAAATATTGTTTAAAGTCATTATTGTAGAATGAGTATGAGGCTCCAACGGGGGAGGTAGGATGGAAGCAGAGGGATGAAAATGTGCAGGGGGAGGGGGATCAACCTTGGGTTGTACAATTTGTTGGGTGGAGGGGGGAGGGAAATTGGAAGAATCTGGTCTGAAAAACAGTGCATTCCAATTTTTTTAATAAACTAGCATAATAATTAAAATAAAGTACAACAACAACAATAATAGAGGTTTTGTCTCCCATCTATCTAGGGAAAGACGTAAATGTTATGCGCCGGCCATGTTTCTCACCAAGGCTGTCTCGTCCACAGGCATGGCTGCCAGGCAGAGGGGAGGACTGTCCAGCGTACAACAATGAATGAATAAAAAGAGAGGGGTTTGAAGGCTTTACAAAAGATACACAGCTGCTCCACCTGGAGAAGGGCCACCACACAGCGGAGCAGGGAAGGCGAGAGCTGTGTGCTGGGCTGCCTCAGCGCAAATGCTGCCTCCTCTGCTTCCTTCGCTTTGTTGGGAGATAAGACTGGCAAGCCGTTTCACCTCTCTCACTTTCCTTACCTGTAAAGCAGAAAACAAACAAATAAATAAAGTAAAAAAAAAAGAAAAGGAAAGAAAAAGAAAAAACAGTACGTAGCTCACCAGATTATTTTAGCAATGGAATGATGTAATGCATGAAGATACTAAGCATATTATGGGACATCAGTAAGCTATTCATTATCCTTTAATAGGCCAGCATTCTTGTGTGCAAACACGCACACATCTGGTTTCCCTCTTCTGACTGCTCCCCCGCACCAGCCTCAAATTTACAACCTTTCCTAAACTCAGCCTCACCCAGACAAATCTTGGTTTTGCTATTTCTAGAAGCAGCAATCCAGACACTTTATCCTGCTCTTTATTACTCCAAGAATTTATCTTTTTACTTAGAGGACACTGTATAGTTTGCATAGAACAGTGCTTGCCTTATTCATGTCAATAATATATCAGGAGGAAAATGCTGGGAGGACAACAGTGGGAGGTAGGCGTTAAGAGCCCACTGAAGCTGAGAGATATTTGGTCTCTGTCCTCTTGACTAGACCCAACGCCTGACTATCAATGTGGAGCACTCCACACAGGGTTTGATTTTATCCTTTTATCCCAGGGTAATGAGGCTGATCAAAAGCATGAACATGTTCCAAAATGCTAAAACCAGCATGCAAAATGATGTACACCTCAGCTCACAAGCTCTCCAGCCTGCACAAATTGCTTTCCATGTGAAGGATTCAAATATTCAGGCAGGTTTTTAGAGTTTATTTTAATTTTCTTCCCCCCGCCCAGGGATTTTATGAGGAAAAGGAACAGGAAATTAGGCAGATTATTAGGAATTTTAGCATTGTGATCAGAATGGCAGCCATTAAGTCAGCCGCCATGGTCGCTTCCACTTCCCTTCCAACGTTTGTGCTCTAGTGGAGAAAACGGAAACTCTTTTCACATAGAGTGGGGGAATGCTCAGAAAGTCAGCATCCCCTGTTGGAAGCACTTGTCTCAGGATCCTTCCTGCCTGCTTCACTAAGGAAGCTGAGGCAGGAGCGAGGACCAAGCTTCTCTAAGAGTCTTCAGAGTCTCTCTACCTAGGCTGAGGGGTGTGGTGATGAGAGGGGCCTATTCAAGTGATCAAGTTGAGGAATGGAACCATCTAGAAAAGATTTCTCTCTGTGTGGAGGCTTATATGATGCCATGACACTAAACAAGTTTCAGTGAAGCTTCCAGACCAATACAGACTAGAAAGATCTGTTGTTATGTGCCATCGAGTCGCTTGTGACTCATAGCAACCCTATGTACAACAGCCCTAAACTCCGCTCTGTCCTGTGCCAATCGCACTGTCTCTGACACTCCCATCCCAATTATCCCAGTCACTGAATCAATCCACCTCATAGAGGGTCTTCCCCTCCTGCGCCGTCCCTCCACCCTCCCAAGCATGATGTCCTTCTCCAAGGACCGGTCTCTCCTCACAACTTGTCCAAAGTATGTTAGATGGAGTCGCAGAATCCTTGCCTCCAAGGAGCCACCCGGTTTAACCCTTTCCAGGACAAATCTGTTTGTTTTCCTAGCAGTCCATGGTATTCTCTATACTCTTCTCCAGCACCACAGCTTAAAGGCATCAATTCTCCTTCTATCCTCCTTTGGTCATTGTCAAACTCTCTGATGCATAACAAGTGATAGCAAAGACCATGGCCTGTATCAAATGCACCTTAGTCTCCAGAGAGACACCATTGCTCTTCAGTACTTTGGAGAGGTCCCTAACAGCAGACTTTCCCATGGCAATGTGCCTGTTAAATTTTTAGCTACTGGTAAAATAGTAAGTCAACCCTATAGATCAGTTACAAAGTTTAGCCAGCAGCCCAGCCCATCACGCACATGGTGCAGGACCCAGCAAAGTTTGTGCCTGCCGTCACTGAGTCAGGGGTTGATTTGAGAACAGTCAACAACAGGAAGAGTTTGGGAAAGAGAGTTGCCAGGTCCTGGTGACTGAGTGTGTAGTAAGGGGACAAGAAAATGGTAAGAGGCAAAATTGACTTCAGTGTTTTCAGTTTAGAGTGGTGCTCTCAGCAGGAGTGAAGAAATAAACACAGGGTGCTGGATCAAGGAGCTAGGGAATTGCTTGACATTGGAATGTATTGCTACCAGGCTCTTGTTTGTATGTTTTTGCCACCAAGCTTTTTCTTTCTTTCTTTTTTTTTTTTAAATTCAGACCCCAGACACAGAAGCCTCCACACACAAGAGCTTGTGGCAAGTAGAGAAAAGGCAAAGGGATAAACTCGGACTCCCAAAATGACACTTTGGGCATCATTCTCCGCAAGCACTCATGGTCAGACAGTTAAAAGCAACACAAAAACGCCCCTGAATCTCCTCTTTTCAGATCTTTTGTCTGAACCAAATCATAACAACTCTTACGAAAAATCAATTCCCTTGGAAAGTAAAATTGGGTTCTAATCAACAAGTAGCATTTGGCAAGCCTTTTCTTAAGAAAACCACTATTTGAGTGAAAACATAGTTAGGAAAGTAAACACTGTGGAGCTAAGGCCACTTTAGGGCTTTGACTACTGTTCTTTTCCCATCAATTACAAGATCCTTTATCTGTGGCAACATCATCTAAACTCTTGCTGCTACAAATCTGTGTCGCATACCCTCCCTGCCTTTTCAGGCTTTGGAAGGAGAGTGGATGCTCGAAAGTGACCTAGAATAAACCAGATTTCCACTTCTTGCTCAGTGTGTGGAAGACACTGAATATCCAACCACTGGACCAAATGAGAAAACCATTTGCTGGTGCCAGCGATATCTACGGTCCACAAAGCTGACAAGCAAGGAATGACTGCCCGGCCTTAGCACAGCTCAGCGTTCCACATGATCATTAGATAGGTACCAATTTTCAGGAGGATTTCCTTTTGTCAGTGGTTAGTGACAAAATACGTTGCATGTTGAAGTGCTAATTAAAAGATCATAATAAGGTATAGTCCTGAATCCCTATGAAGGATCGCTACATGTCAGAATCTACTCAACAGCAGTGGACTGGGCTTCGCGTTAGTTAGGCCTGAAAAGTTTTATTTAATGTGAATTCCTTTTAAAGATGTCTAGTCTTTTAGCTATTTAACATAATTCTGTAGGCCTGTGCTTCTCCAACTGTAGTGCGCATACAGATCATTTGGTGGTCTTGTGCAAAGGTAAATCTTGAGTCAGTCAGTCAGGGAACAGGGGGACTCAAAAATCTGTATAAAGGGAGAGACGGGAACTCTTATACACTGTTGGTGGGATTGTAAAATGATACAACCACTCTGGAAGGCAGTTTGGCATTTCCTCAAAAAGCTGAACATAGAAATTCTATATGACCCAGCTATTCCACTGCTTGGAATATACCCTGAGAAAATGAGAACTGAGGCACAAACGGAGATTTGTCCACCAGTGTGCTGAGAAGAATTATTCATCATCACAAGGACATGGAAAACAGCCCAAATGTCCAACCACAATCGAATGGATTGAGAAATTGTGGTACATTCTCACGAAGGACTACTATGTAGTATGCAGGAGCAATGATTTTGGAAATCACTACCTAACTTGGAAGGGACTGAAGAGCATTATGCTAAATGAACTTACTCAGTCCCATAAGAACATTGTGTAAGATGTGTAAGACCATTATTGTAGAAATAGAAAGATAACTAGTAAAACATATGTAAGGATCCAAGGAGGGGAGGTGGGAGCATAGGGGTGAAGACAGGCTGGAGGGGAGGTAATCATAGGGTGGCACAGTTTGATGGGTGGAAGAGGAGTGGGTAAAGGAAAGAGAAAAATCCAGTGTGAAAAACAATGTACACAAACTTTGTAAGTAAACCAATATAAAACTTTAAAAATTTATTTAAAAAAAGAATAAAGGAGAAAAAAAAAGCATATTTACGTCAGAAAAAAAGAGATCACATTTTAAGTATCAAGATGTTGAAAAATCATTGAAAATCTAAATCTAAAATTCTTTAAATGTGAGTATATTGTTGTTGGGTACCATTGAGTCAATACCAACACGTGATGACTTTCTGTGTAACAGACTGGAACATTGCCCACTCCTGGGCCAGTCTGACGATTGTAGGTATGCCCACCTCCACTGTAGTCTATTTTGAGTGCCTTCCAGTCTTGCAGAGGTGAGAGCCTTAACCTTCCAGCATCAGACAATCATCTGCTGTAATCCATAAGGTTTTCTTTTTCTTCTTTTCTCCACTTTTTGCCCAGCTTAGTAAGTGCCAATGATCTGCTTACTGATTCCCCTCTGATCTGTCAGATTTTCATTGGTTAATTTTTGAGAGCAAATGACCAGGCCTTTATTTCTAATCTGCCTTATCTGAAGGCACCAATGAAACCTGTTCATCATAGGTTGCCCTGCTAGGACGTGAAAAACTAAACAGTGGCATAACTTCCAGCCAGATAGCAACATGCAAGCCACAAACTAACAACCACAGGACAGTAGTAAAAATGTGATCATAACAAACTCTTAATTATAGTACATTGGAAAATTTCCCATTTGTTTTTTTAAATGGATGCAATAATTATTGCCCCAAAGTCCTAATCTAAGAGCAATGGGTTAGACAACGAACATGACAGAGTAAAAACAAAGTCTACGAGTTTGATTCATGTACTCATTTGATTTGGTTAACACGTGCCAAAAGCAGCCTTTTTTCACCAAGGATCTTTTTTAGGGAACGGAATTTTAAGAGTTCCATAATTAACTACTCAGTATACGTTAGAAGGCTAAGAGCCCTCTGGAAATTGTTTAGACCGGGTCAGCTATCTCTACTGATGCCCAGGTATTACCAGGAATCTTGGGGTGAGGGGGTGGCAGAAAGGAGGCTTGTCACACAACGAAGGACAGTGTTCTCACTGACACGGCCATAGACACTTTCTTTCTCAGGATTTTTTGTGAGGAATTTCTTGGAATAATACTTAGCACCTTTTTCAGTGTACCACAGAGTTATTTTCAAAAATTAAAGTGTTTTTAAACAGTTTTGGTTTGTGTTTTTTTTTTCCTGGGGGTGTATGTGTGATGTGTGCTTCACAGACTGTGAAAGCAGTCATTTTAATAAAGTAGTGGAAAAGTCTAGTCATTATTGCTCCAAACAAGTCTCTCTTTCCTTTTTACATTAACATGGAAAGAAGGAAATGTTTTCAAAATCCTTCCCACACGAAGAGTCTTCAGTGTGCTGTGTTCTCGCTGCTGGCTCTGCTCGTCTGTGGATGGAGGATCCCTTGGTAGCATCACTCCTGGCCCTTGTCCTGTGAACAAAAACACCCCAGAGAAGAAGCAGCTGGAGGCATGTTTACATTAACAGTGTTCCCTATTTTAGGGGGGTGGGGGTGGGGTGAGGCAGAGAAAAGGAATTTTTTTTCATTTCTAAACAATAAATGAAGTATTACTGTAAGTAATCTCTTCAGTGAGCTCATGGAAAATTCAAGTCATCGACTGTTAGTTTTACAGATGATGGAAGTGAAGTCCAGAGAGATGATTTGACTCACCCCAAAGCCCAATGTACAACATCAGATACACAATCCTGATATACGTCTTGCTAGTGCAGTTAGGTGGGGGCTGGGAGGACCATCAACCTCTTGTGCACAGAGACTATTGTCCTGAGATACTGCAAACAGAAGAAAACTCCTTGTCATCAAGTCAGAACCAATTCATAATTGAGCCTCAAAACTGACCCTCCAGTGGGTTTTCAGAGACTATAAATCACATGGGACAAGATTGCCCATCTTCTGCCTTAGAATAGCTGGTGGATTCCTACCGCCTACCTTCCCACTAGGCCACCAGAATTCCCTCTTAAAAACTGAGATGCAGTCAAACACTCCCCATCCCAGTGGAGACTTCTAGGATTCAGCCTGAACTTGGATCACATTGAGTAACTTCCTATCATCCTATTCCAAGGTGAAATCAATAAATGCTTTTCTTTTAATCAATTATTGCTAACCTGTATTTTTTCCAATGACCTCAAATATCTAGAATAATTACTGTTGTTGTTATTATGTACCATAGAGTCAGAACCAACTCATAGCTAACCCTCAGTGGGTTTTCAGAGGCAATTAATTGAAGGGGAGGAGATTGCCCATCCTTCTGAAGAGCAGCTGGTGGGATTTGAACCTTCTTGCCTCTAAGCTACCATAGAATAATTAGTGTTGTTGTTGTGTACCATCAAATGGGAACCGACCTGGAGGGTTCCCAGAGGCAGTTAATCACACAGGAGGCGATTGTCCATGCTTCTCCTGTGGGGCAGCTGATGACCTCGAATCATGTGCCTTTGGGATTGCAGTGCAGCTTCTTGACACAAGGCCACCAGAGCTCCCTGGAATAATTACTACTGGGGAAAAATAATAATGAAAACTCACATTTCCTTGATTTCTGTCATACCTGTAAGACTGATGTTATTATCCTGTCAGTGTTATAAATGAAGTCATTGTTACTTAGAGAAGTTGAGTAACAAGACCCCACATGAGTAACAAGTCTGAACCCAGGTCACCTGCCTCCAGAGACTACACTTTATCACAGCTATGCCATTGCTTGGGCCAGGCTAACATTTACTTGGTGAATCCAGGCTAGAGGCACAAGCTACAAATCTAGACCAACAAAGTTGTCAAGAGTGCTTCACCACATCTTAATACATATTCTTCCCAGAAACTTTCTTTCCTTGATCAAAAGCACCCTAATTTTACATGGGGACTATTCTCACAACAACACATACTTTAAAACTAACTCATTGAGATCCCTGTGTTCTAAACACTTCAGCTCAATCAATCGCATCTTCGCAATTCATAACTTCTGGACCATCTACTTGTACTCATTCAGTGGGTTCCTTGCCTGTCAGCTGTTTTTTGCCTGACCACTGAGCAGAAAAGGCAGCAGATGGGAAATTTTTTTTATAATGTGCAAATCACCATTTCTTCCTACTCTGTTACCTGAATTTCTCCCTTGAGGCTCTAAAAAAAAATAATGATAATAAATACCACAATGATTCATGGATCAAGAGGAGCTAAATCCCAGAAGTCTGAACTTAGAGCCGTATCATGCATTCTCCTTTCTCAAAACTTGTTTTCGAGAGAAAGTCCACTTAATCCAGAGTAAAGTATGTGTTTCACAGTCCCCATCCATGAGGAGCTTGGACTCCCTCAGGTCAAAAAGAGTAAACGTTTGGAAGGAAACATTTCTTTCAAAATGGCAGAAGTACCCGTACAGGAGTTGATGCCTGCGAGTGTGCGACAGGTTCGGGCCTTGCTCTCTCCATGATCAGAGTAAAGTTAAAGTTCCTTAGTCTCCATCACGGTTTGAGATAGAATGTTCTACAAGATATCTTATAATCTGCTGGTATTTGGTTGCCAACAGACCACTAGAAACCACTTATTGGTATCGTCTAGCTTGAATTTCTGTTGTGTCCGGCATGTTGGCTCACTCTAACTCTCTTTCTCTATTTCACTTATTATTAGGGTTTGGGTCAAAGTTTTCAGGGCATATTAATGATATTCTTCCCATCAACCACTCAAATATATTTTGTTTTATGACATTGCTAAAAATTCCTACAATGTACCACTGTTCTTCTCATTCTCTGCTCCTGCATCTTCTCCTTGCTTACCTTTTGAACTTGACCTCTGCTGGCTAAATGCTGCACATTTGATCTTGTATAGTTGATTGTTCAAGGACTGGGTACCTCCCTGATGTTGTTATTCGCTGTAAGGAACTGCCTCTTGACTGGCTTTCAAATCTCCCTCCAATCCTGATGCCACATTCTTCTTCATATAACTAGCTTCCTTGATTATTTGCTCAGTGCACAAATTGAATAGGTATGGAGAAAGGATATGATCCTGATGTACAACTTTGCTGCCTTTAAATCTTGCAGTATCTCTCTGTTCTGTTCAAACAATTGCTATGCACAGGTGTTTTGCATGAGCAGCAAAGACTACGAGACTCTATCTCACATCCTTTGCGTACGTTATGAGGAGGGCCCAGACCCTGAGAAAGGATATCATGTTTGGAATGGTGGGAGGTCAGTAAAAGAGAAAAAGGCTAGAATGGTAAAAGGTCAGCAAAAGATAAAAAAACCTTCACTGAAATGGCTTGACAATGTGACTATTAACAATATACTTAGACACAGCGGAGATTGTGAGTATTGAGCAGGGTTTGGCATGGTTTTGATCTGTTGAACACCAAGTTATGTCGAAGTGGAGTCAACTCAACAGCACCAAAAAACAAACAAGTTACGCCATGCAGATTCAAGGAGCCGCTAAAGCCATAGTTCCAAGGGCCCTATCAGTCTCCATCAGACCAGTAGGCCTGGCCATCACTGTGATTTTGAATATTGTTCTACATTTATCTCCCATTCTATCTGAGACTTTCTACTGTTATTTCTTTCCGAGAACTTAGCAGGAGTAGCCAGACACCATCTAGTTCTTATGGTCTCAGGTTGTGGAAGTCGAAGTTCTTGAGGTCTATTGTTGTTGTTGTGTGCCATTGAATTACCTGTCATGCATAGCAAGCTGTGTACAATAGCTCTGAATCCTGCCCTATCCTGAGCTAGTCTCACTGACTCTGACACACCTACCCCCATTACCCAGTTACTGAGTCAGTCCATCTCATCTGAGGTTTTCTTCTGCTGTGCTGTCCCTCCACCCTTCCAAGCATGATGTTTTTCTCCAAAAGCTGGTCCCTTCTGGCCACATGTCTGAAGTATGTGAGACAGAGCATCAAAATCCTTGCCTACAAGGAAATACTTGATTTCATCCTCTCCAAGGCAGAGTTGTTTGTTCTCTTGGCAGTCCACGGTATGTTCAATACTCTTCTCCAGCACCACTCAAAGGCATCAGTTCTTCTTCTGCCATCCTTAGTCATTGTCCAGATCTCTGATGCACAGCAAGTAAGTCTACTAGTGTCATGAACTAATTGTTAAACAGGGAGAGAACAATGGATGCATATTAGATGGTCACTCTGAAGTTTTCAGGTTGCCAGATCCTGCTCAAAAAAGTAGTATGTGGAACATTGTCCTTGCTGTCTATGTTATTTTGATTGACCTTAATGTCTCTTGAGACTATGGTCCTGTGGTGCTGTGACCAGTGATTCATTTGTGGTAAAGATGGTTGTGTACTTTTGCACCCTGTTGGATCACTATATAAATGGCTATAACTGCAGCCAATACAAATGCATTTAAATATCATCTATGCGTGATCTTGAGTGCAGTTCCTTTCATTCTCCCATAACTATCTTGTCTGTTTGCCTTTGTGTCCACTTGTGGGTTAATATTCATTACCTGCATTACTGGTATGTAATGTATGTAATTGTGTATGTAATGATCTATTGTCTATAACTCTTGTACTTCTTCTTCTTTAGTGATATTATGCTAATCTGTCCTTATTTTGTATTGCCTATATAAAACTGATAAAGTACAATCAGGATGCTTCTTGGATAGTGAAGCATCAGCTCACATAGCTGAACATTGTGGAGTTTAGCTTCAGTATGACTTTCCTATATCGTAGGTTGTTGCTCAGTCTTCCTCCAATTCTGATGCCACATTCCTCCTCATAAAGCCCTGCTTGCCGAATGATCTGTTCTGCATACAGACTGAAAAGATATGGGGACAGGATGCATCCCTGATGCACTCCTTTCCTGATTTTGAACTATGGAGTGTCTCCCTGCTCTATACTGAGGACTGCTTCCTAGTCCAAGTATAGGTTTCACATAAGCACAATTAAGTGTTCTGGAATTCCCATGCTTATCAAGGTTAGCCACAGTTTGTTGTGATCCACATAGTAAAATGCCTTTGCATAGTCAATGAAACACAGATAGACATTCTTCTGGTACTCTTTGCTTTTTTGCCAAGATCCATAGGACATTGGCAATAATGTCTCTACAGCCATGACCTCTTCTAAACCCAGCTTGTATTTCTGGTAGTTCTCTGTCAATGTACTGTTCCAATCATTTCTGGATAATCTTCAGCAGTATTTTGCTAGTGTGTGATGTTAGTGATACTGTTCAATAATTTCCATACTCTGTCTGGTCACCTTTTTTGGAGTGGGAACAAATAGGGATCTCTTCCAGTCAGTTGGCCAACTAGTTGTCCTCCACATTTCTTGGCACAACTTGGTGAGCACATCCAGGGCGTCATTTGTTTGTTGAAATATGTCAATTGGTATTCCATCAATTCCTGGGGCTTTATTTTTTTGCCAAGTCCTTCAGAGAAGCCTGAACTTCCGCCTTTATCACCATTGTCTCTTGCTCATATGTTGTTTCTTGAAATTCTTCTGTATCAGCTAATTCTTTTTGGTACAGTGAGTCTGTATATTGCTTTCATCTTCTTTTAATACTTTTTGAATCATTCAATATCATTGCAATTCACGACCTGAAGTGCTTGCTGCTGAAGGTCAAGGACTAAAGTCTTCAATATGAAGCTTAACATCAAAAAGACAAAGATTCTCACCACTGGGCCAATTGACAGCACCATGATAGATGGAGAAGAGATTGAGGTTGTTAACAATTATAGCTTGCTCAGCTCCACAATCAACACTCTTAACACCAGAAGTCAGAAAATCAAAAGACATTGGGAAAATCTATCAGGGACTTCACCCTAGTGCTGAAAAGCAATGATGTCAGTCTAGATTCTAAGGTGTGCCTGTTCCAGGCCATGGTCTTCACAGTTACTTTTTATGCTTCAGAGAGTTGGACAATGACTAAGGGTGACAGAAGAAGAATGAATGGGAACCATAAATCTCTGTAAACTTTCATTAAAATTAATTTTAAAAAAAAAAAAGAAGAACCAATGCCTTCAAGTTGTGGTGCTGGAGAAAAGTCTTGAACATACCAGGGACTGCCAAGAAAACAAATAGGTCAGTCTTGGAGAGGATGAAGCCAAGTTTCTCCTTGGAGGCTAGGAATTTGAAGCTTTGTCTCACATACTTTGAGCATTTAGCCAGGAGAGACCCATCCTTGGAGAAGAACATCATGCTCAAAAGGGTGGAGGGAGAATGCAGGAGAGGAAAATCCCAGATGAGATGGATTGATACAGTAACTAGGGCAATGGGGATTGGTGTGTAGGATTTAATGAGACTGGCTCAGGACAGGGAAGAGTTCAGAGCTGCTATACATAAGGTTGCTATGGGTTGTAGGCAATTCAGCAGCACATAACAACAACAATTATTTTCCTAGCTATCTGAATCTTACCTGATCATGTAGATGGGCAGGACTACTGAATAAGGCATGTTAGCATAACCACAAGGGGTTTGGCTATCTCACCATTCCACAAGGAATAATCTGGGTTACAACCTTTTGACTTCCCTAACATGACTGTGTGCGGTCTGTGAGCTATTGCATAGCATTTTAGACCCAGCAAAACAGTAAGACTGGTGTTGAGATGAATAGAAAGAGGTATGAGTGCATGGGGAACAAGTCTGACCTTATGGAAATTGATTTTATGCTATTGATGCCCTTGATGGGGACACTTCCCCTTTATAAAGTCAGAAAAGGTCAGATATGGTTGTCCCCACATGGCCCTAGCTCTTTTTACAGACATGCTGTTAGAAGAGGCCAGTCTTTGGAAAAAAGCTATCAGACTTGGAAAGGTAGATTGTTGGTGTAAGACTCTCAGTAAGATATATTGACACAGTGTCTATAATAATGGGATCAAGTATATCAGAAATGATGAGGCTAGCAAAGAATAGGGCAGGGTTCAGATTCATTGTTCATAGGATCAGCATGAGTGATAGACAGTTTGACAGCACATAACAATAACAGTATAAAATGGTAGGAGCTCTGTTGGCCTGGTGGGTAGAAAGTTGCACTGCTACAAAGGCTGCTCCTCTCTGGAGGGTCAAATCCACCAGCAACTCTAGAAGAGGAAAATGGATAAACTCCTCCTGTGTGATTTACAGCTTTGAAACCTGCTAGGGTTCAGCTATGAGTCATTTCTGGCTCGATGCCAATGAATTCACACGTTAGTTATCTAAAATGGGGGCTTTCTTTGATATCCTTTCCTACGATCATTTTGCATCTCTTTGAGCTTCTCTGTCCCTTCAGAATTCCTTCTCTACCTACCACTCAGGCTCTCCAGGATAGTTCGCCTCGGAGTTTTGTCCTCCTATCCTTTCCTCCTCTTCATCTCACTCCTTTTTCTCCTCTTCCAATACACACTCCTGAGGAAGCTCACTCAGCCCATAGACTCAGTCACCACATGCACACTGTTAGTTGTTAATGCTCATTGCTGCTGAATGGAGTCTGACTTCTGGCAGCCCCATGTATGTATGCTAGAACTGCTGCATAAGGCTTTTAGGGCTATGGCTTTTTGGAAGCAGTTCACCAGGCTTATTTTCTGGCTGCATAGTCAGTCACTACACTGTGTTGCCTGCAGACTTTTGCATGCTTGTTGTTGTTGTTATGTGTCATCGAGTCGCTTCCAAGAGCCCTAAACCCTGCTCTATCCTGTGCCAACCTCACTGTCTCTGACACACCTACTTCCGCCACCCCAAACACTGAATCGATCCATCTCATGGGGTCTTCCTTTCCTGCACGGTCCCTCCACTCTCCCAAACATGATGTCCCTCTCTAAGGACTGGTCTCTCCTTGCAGCATGCCCAAAGTATGTCAGACGAAGCTTCAGAATCCTTGACTCCAAGGCAGTCCATGGTATATTCAACACTCTTCTCAAGCACCACAACTCAAAGGCATCAACTCTCTTTCTTTCATCCCGAGTCACTGTCCAACTTTCTGATGCATAGCACACACTTGCGAAAACAATAGCCCGGATCATGCACACCTTAGTCTCCAACCTGACATCATTGCTTTTCAGTACTGCAGAGAAGTCCCTAATAGCTGTCTTTCCCAATGCAATTCATCTCTTGATTTCCTGGCTGCTGGTACCAAGAATGTTGACTGTGGAGCCAAGTAAACTAAAACTGTTCACAATCTCAATCTCTTCACCATCCATACTGATGCTGCCAATTGACCCAGTGATGAGAATCTTTGTTTTCCTGATGTTGAACTTCAATCCATATTGAAGGCGGCAGTCCTTGACCTTCTGCAGCAAGCGCTTCAGGTCCTCTTCAGTTTCAGCAAGCAGGGTTGTGTCATCTGCATAACGCAGGTTGTTGATGACTCTTCCACAAATCCTGATGCCACATTCCTCCTCATACAGGCTAGCATCCGGATGATCTGTTCTGCATACAGATTGAAAAGGTATGGAAACAGACTACATCTCTGGTGGACCCCCTACCCAATTTTGAACGAGGTAGTGTCTTCTTGCTCTGTTCTGATGACTGCCTCTTGGTCCAAGTAAAGGTTTTGCATAAGCACAATCAAATGTTCTGGGATTCCCATTCTTCTCAGAGTCAGCCATAGCTTGTTGTGATCAACACAGTCAAAAGTCTTTGCATGCTAGTTATTAGCAAATCTGCATCCACAGTCTTCACATCTCTCTTGAATTGTAGACCTTGACTGCAACTCCTTCCTTACCTTCTTCACCTGGAAGTAGAGGTAGCACAGCTAACAACTCAAGTGCCCTCAAGCACCCCAATGCACACTTTCGCTGGTGAACACCATCCATGTAACATAGTCATCCTAGTAACATGCCTTTCATTTCTTTCCTCCTCTTTTCTTTCCCTCATCTGTAATAAACACTTTCCATGTCTAGTCAATGCTATCACTAAAATATTTTTTAAACCTATCTCTTCCTCTCCACATCGTTTCCCCAATTCAGATCTTCAATATATAATTCCCCTTCCAACTCCTATATACTGAAGATTCAGATCTTCTCTATATAATCCCTTCTCCACTTACCTCTTCTGGCTTCTCATAGCCCATTATTCTATCTCTTTTCTCTCCTATGGCATTGATGTCTTCCTTTCAATCAGGTTTTTTAACATAGTCAAGCCTTTGTTGATTTGTTTCCCCAAGTTTCTAGCCTCATTCATTCTTTCCTTTTTCAGACAATATAGTTGACAATGTTGTCTACACTACTCATTGTGTCCACCATCTCATGTAATGTCCTGCTTTCCCTTAAGTCACCCACCACCTTCTTCTTCAGCATCTCCATTGCCCTAAAACCACTCTCTACAGCCAATTCCCCAGTGATTTCTGCTAGTATAAATGCAGAAGAGGCTCTTCAGATCCATCATGTGCAAGAGTCCTCAGTGTTAACAGCTCCCTCCTTCTAGAACTCTCCGCCCTTACTGATTGCTCCTCAGCCCAAATTGATTTCTGTTGACATTCATCCTTCCTTTGCCCCATCTCTCCTGTCCTTCACTCTTGCCATCGGCCCGCCTCTTGCTCCACCTGTCTTCACATTCATCTATCCCCACAGTCTCAGTGTCTCTGACGGCTGTGGATGACACCTTGGTCTGAAGCTTGCTTGACTCTGGAGCCTGAGCCACAGGACACTCCACCAGAATGAATTATAAGCACCTCAAACTCAGTCTGCCCAAAGCCAGGCATCCTCTCCCAATAAACCCATGCCTCCTTCTATGTCTCTCACAGTAAAAAATGGCACCACCATCCACCAAGATACCCAGGTCTAAAACACTTAGTTGTCCTTGACTCATCTTTTGCTCCTACTCCCTGTATAAAGTTTCCAAATTTGACTTCAAATACTATCTCATAGACAGACCTTGAACTTGCCCATCTCTCTCCACGCCCTCTCCTCTATCACAGTTCAAATTTTCCATTGCTTCCTCATGTTGGCATGATCTCTCTGCCTGTGTCTTATTTTATCTGATCTGCTCAATCTATCCATGACACTGACTTGTCATGTAATTTAATTGCTTTTTAACTACTTTTAGAACTCTTAGCTTGACCCCTGGGATCCTTGAGCATCTAATTACTGCACTGTCACCCTCCTCCCTTCCCTATGATCCTTGCACCCCATGCTTCTGCCAAATGAATACCTTTCATTCCCTGCACACATGCCTTCTCATGCTTTAAGCCTAAGAGCAGATGTTGGCCTGCCACGCTCAGGTGCCCGTTCTGAGTTCCCGAGTTCCCCAGACCACCCCTTCTAGGGCACATTGCTACAGGGTGCAGATCCCTCCAACTGTGAGGGGTTTGTTTGTTTCCAGAAAGACTGTTGATCTTTCTTTGTCTTTGAAGGACTAGCAGAATCAGCTAAGTAGTGGGTGATATGTAATTGCTTGAGTGGAACTTAGCTTTCAACCATGTGATTATTTACTTGCCCTGAGCTCCTCCGGGCAGAAATCTTGTCTTTTCAATCTCTGAGGAGCATTCATTTGTCAAACTGGGCTGCCAAGATGTTTATTGAAAGTGATCAAGAGTGAATACCAAGGTATTATACACCCCACCCTTCCCCAAGGTTTACAAGAGCAGCTTAGAAGTCTAGCAACCCCTGCCCCGCATATTTTGGGGTCAATCAATTACACAATGTGGTCTTTAGCTCTCTTTCCGTTAACAAGGCTGAAGGTAGAGGGTTCTAGACTGCAAAGTGAAGTCTGGGACGATAGTATTCTGGGGATACTGGCCATCCCTTTCCTCCCTGCGCCCCTGCAACTTCTTGCAGCCTCAAGATCAATGTTCCAGCTTCTTTATGGGAAAGATGGGCATTCTTTTCCTGTGAGATTTAAAGCCTGAAGTGTCCGCTCTGAGTAGGCACCCAACAATAACAATCACCACAAATAAGACCAGTGCAGGGTCTTTGCGCTCGGGGCTCTGTAGGACCCGGATAAAGTATGAAGTTTTGGAGGGGAGGCTTAGAGGTCGCTGCGCCTAGCTCGCCTAGCTCGAAGACATCTCCATTTGTAAGGAAGGAGACCTCCAGGGACTTTTATCACTATTGGAGCCTGGGAGGTCACAGGAGGTGGAGGACGGATCGAGTAAGTGGACGAGTGAAAAAAAAGTGAGCAAACTAAGAAGAAAGTTAGTGATACGGCTCTGTGCCAGCCGGGAGGCCTGGGGGGTCGTGGGCGGGGGCGGACGCAGAGAAGCCCTGGGTCTGCCCCCCCCCACCCCCCTCCGGCTTCCCCGCCCCTCGCGGCAGCTCCCTCCCTCGCTCGCTGCTTATTTAACCTGGCGAGGTCGGCGGAGGCGCTCTCACTTCCCTGCAGCTGCCCGCTAGCCCGTGGCTGTGATCAGTTCGCGTCCTCCAACTCCATGGCGCTTCTTGAGCGGCTGCTGCCCCTCATCCTGGCGCTGGCCCTGGGCCCTGCCGCGACCCTGGAGGGACCCGCCAAGTCGCCCTACCAGTTGGTGCTGCAGCACAGCCGTCTCCGGGGCCGGCAGCACGGGTAAGCCAGCTGCCCAGTTGCGGGTGGAGAGGGGAAGGGACGCTCGAGTTCCGAGTGCAAGACCAGGGTAGCGCTGCGCACTGGGACGCGGGCGGCAAAGCCGGGATAGAAAGCAGGCAGCGAGAGTACTCAGAAGAGGCCATTCCTGAGCTGGGTAAGGAGAGAGGGTCGTGGGAAGCAAATGAGGAAAAGAGAGCAGAAGAAACACACTAGAGGAAGGGCTTGGGGGACCTGATCAGTGGCGCCCTACTCAAGCCAAGAACTTGAAATGGACAGGGCTTTGAGCCTCACCTCCCAGCTGACAGGAGGAAGGATGAACTGACTGCTCTTTATCCACAGTCCTTGGGAGAAGGTGACCAGGACGGACCGGAAGCCCACCTAGTGGTGCACACATTGCAAACCAGCTAGGTCCTGGTACATCCATCCACTCCAGATGTGAGACTGAAACTAGGCGTCAGCATCCTAGGTGGCCAGGTGCCTGGGAACACTTGGCCCGCTGCCCGAGACACCACCGCCTGGCACCAGAAGATACTCTTGGGCACAGCAAGGATAGTGGGCCCCTGCAGCCTCCAGATAGGTTGTTTGTTATTATAGATCATTGAATGAGAACCAACTGATAGGTGACCCTCTAGCAGCTTTTAGAGGTTATAATTGCACAGGAGAATGCCTGTCTTTATCCCGCAGAGCAGCTGGTGGGTTAAAATGCGTGCTTATGTGGTTGCAGTGCAAATCCTTACCACTAGGCCACCAGATACCTTGTACAGATGGGAAAACTGAGTCCAGAGAGGATACACCTAGGGCCCTGCAGTATGCACTAGAATGAACATTGAAGTTTACATTAAAGCAATAGTTGGGTTTGTAAATTTGGGACACTAGCTTTGTAGATATTGCTTTGAGATGCTGAAGATTGTTGGCATTAAAAGGCAAACTCAGGCAGAGGGGTTGGTCTGGTCAAGAACTCAGCATAGGCCCAGGCAGAAAGGGTCAAGATTTCCACTTCTAAAACTATAGTTCACCTGCTTTTCACTTAGCCAGGCTCATAGCTCAGAGCTACCTGATTGTGCCAATCTGCTGTATGTGCACATCTGGGGAAAACTATATGTCAGTGCCCTAATGCCATTGAGATCTAGAATTCAAATCCAGTCAGTGACTAGCCCACTGATGACTGTAGATTTGTACATGGATCAAAACCCAAGGTGCTATTGTTAGCTGCCATCAGGTCTCTCCACGACTCATGGCAGCCCATTCAATTATGAATCTGATCATTGTGATAAATAGAGTTTCCTTTGGCTGATTTTTGGAAGTAGATTGGCAGGCCTTTCTTCCTAGTCTACCATGGCTTCCACGGTCTTCTGAAATCTTCTCTGCATCATAGCAATACACAAAATACCCCACTGACAGACAAGCAATGGCTGTAATACTAACTTCACTAATTAAGAATCAACTTTGGTCCCCTTCATGGAATGCAAGAATTCTACCACAAAACCACCAGCAATCTCAAAACTTACTATAACAGGTTGATTAAAGATGACTTTACAGGTCCTTTTAAAGCTGTGGTTCCCTACACCTAAGAGTACTCTGGGAGTGAGCACATGGTGCCCCTTCATAGGGAGTAAGTTCTCTTTGTGCTTTCTTTCTGAGCTTTATTGTTTTACCTGGCCTTGCAGACACTCAGGGCTGATGTCGGGAAAAGGGAAGTTGTCCAACCACTTTGCAGCATGAAATCAAGCCAGATTGTGCAGAAGTCACACCTAGAAAGAGGAGAGCTCTGGGTACTTTTTAAAAAAATTTTTTTTATTTTATTATTTTTGTGTGCGTGTACTGTCAAATCAGATCTGACTGGTACAGGAGGAGATTGCCCCTCCTTCCCCGGCAGAGCATCTGGTGGATTCGAACCGTGCACCTCTGGGATTGTAGTTGCAGCTTCTTGCCACTAGGCCACCAGAGCTCCCCTAAGTTCTGGGTACTTAATAGGGGCTTAGGGGAGGGGAAGAATTACTTTTGACATAGGCTGTGCCTTCAAGAGGGTGAGGGGGATAGGTCAGAAAGATGAGAGGTTTGTGAAACCTGAAAGTCAAAATATGAGTAATTAGAGTTTACACTGTCCCTGCTCAGCTCATCTTGGTCCCTCTGCCTTCCTTGCTAACGAAGCTTGTCTTGTTTTCATGCTTTGATACCACAGTCAGCCTGGGAGGTTTCTATTCCTTCTGTAGTTTAGCCAGTAAGCAGGAGTAGATTACCCAGTAAGCAAGATAAGCACAGGCTTCCTTATGCTTCCTTGCTAAACCTGCAGTTACTTGTGGTGAACAATTTCATAATTTTTTTTCCACCACATCCAAGATTCTCTTTCTAGGTATGGCTGGCATCTGTCTCTCTCCCAACCCAACAGCACTTTCCTACCGAATCAGTCTGCTTTCAGATTTATTATCCCTGACAGGGACCAAGTAGTCAGTAAGAAAAGTAAGCATGGCTTACTAATGCTTACTTAATAATTGGCTTGGTCAATAAGACCTCCTGGAGGGCCCTTATATTTAAAAGTTGGACTCAAGAGATTATATTTTTAATCCCTTGTTACTCTATTTTGGAGGAACATTCTTCTAAGGCATATAGCACTGTGGTCAGTTTGCTGTGCTGAGGTGCTCTGGGTTTGCTGTGACACTGAACCTTATACCATTGGGATGTCAAATGCCATAATGGAACAACTAACTGTGCCGTAGTTGTGCCAAACACCATAACGGCTACCCATCACAGACAATGTTTGGTGGAGCTTCCAGATTGATTCAGGTTTAGACGCAGAACTGGCATACACATACACTTCCTAAATCACATGCCTCTGGAAACTATGAACTTGGAGAAATGATGATAGTTATTGTAAGATTTTGTTCATAGGGTCGCTATGAGTCATGCTTGACTCGAAGGCAATCAACAACAACAATATGTTTGTCTGTGTGTGTGTGTGTGTGTGTGTGTGTGTGTGTGAGAGAGAGAGAGAGAGAGAAAGAGAGAGGGAGGCGCAAGTGTGCACCCTTGTATTTAAAAATTGGTTGAGCCTAGTGTTATTTTATTTTGGAGGAACATTCTTTTTAGTTGTACAGCACTCATCTGTCAGTTTGCTGCACTGAGGTAATCTGGGTTTGCTGTGATGCTGAACCTTGTGCCATTGGGGGGTCAAATGCCATAAGGGTTGCCCATGGTGGACAGTGTTTTTTTGGAGCTGCCAGTTTAAGACAGGTTTGGAAGCAGAAGTGGCATCTACTTCCTAAACCACGTACCCCTGGAAACCCTATGAACTAGGAGAAACGACAATAGTAATAGAAAGGCTTCAGGCTTCTTGTTCATATTGTCATTATCAGTCAGGCTCGACTTGACAGCACTCAACAAAAACATGTATTAATAAACTGTTCTTGCCACTGAGTCAGGAGAAGAGATCTGTAGCATACCCTGCATCATTGTGACCCATACTAGTGTGACTGTGCAGTGAAGTTTCAAAAAAAGGTGCTAAGGGTCTTCCACCAAGAATCATCTCCATAGCAAACTCCTTCTATTTAGAACTAAAAAAGTCTATAGAAAGTAACACCCCCTTTAAAAAAAAATAAATATAGATGCTGTTTACTATGAGTCTCAGATATTCTCCACCTTAGTCCTTGGGGTTAATAATCTTGATTAAGTTTTTGCAGCGCACTTGGAAAGGCATTCCCTGGCCTGCTATAAGCAGACTGTTCTAAGAAATCACACGTCTGCTGCCTCACACAGAAAGGGCTCCAATCCGCAGGCGGAGGGCTGTGACAAAATGAGTACAGGCACACTGCTTTTACGCTGACCTGTCTCTGAAAGCACCAAGGGACTGTCTGGCCTTACACACATGAATATGGCACCATGTGCAAAATGGATAACCTTGTTCGGGTTCCAACACTTCATTCAGAGCAACAATTAGTGAAAAGGGAGAAAGGGGGAAAGAAATCTCTGCTATTTTAAGGAAATGTCCATGTTCCAAGACGTGAATGGAAGAAATGACAGTTGAGCTTTGCTGGACGTCAGCTTGCACCACTTTGACTTTCTTCTTCACAACAACACAAGGCCAGTTGTTGTTCATGTTCTCATTTTCTAGATGGAGAAATTGTAGCTTAATGAGACAGAGCAACTTGGTCCAGACACAGAGAACTGTTGAGAGAAGAGTGACTATGACGTGGTCTCTTGACTCCCACTTGTTTCTTTGTTGCTATAGAAAAGACTGTTAAAAAGAGAGAAGTAAGAGTGTAATCACACTTCCAAATGCCAACAACCAAAAACTGGGCTGAATCTCCTCAAGCGCATGGTCTCCAGTCCACACTAAATAATGCAGTTAAACTTGAGGAAGATGAACCAGAAGTGCCTCCATGGCTTGTTGATTTTGATTAAATGTCGGCATACATCTCTTATGTATGCAGCCCCCCCTGATGTGAGAGGAGCAGTCCCAGCAGCCCCCAGCCTCTGTTCCTGTCCACTCCTGTCTCAGAAGGCAGCAGCCGTGGACACTCACTCTGCAGAGGAGTGTGGGAGCTACAGCCGTAAGAGACTCACTGAAGATCTGCCAGGTGCCTACGAAAAGTTGCAGGGAATTCATTGACAGTAATAGTTTCCTGCAAGGCTGGGTAGATGAACTTCTAAGATTGGATAGCCATTAACAGCACCTCAGGCATGACATATGGCCAGTAGGGACTTTTCCGAGATCAATTGCAAGCCACTGTCTCCTATGACTACCAGGAAGCAACAGGGAAGGAAGGTGGTGGTTAGACCTGGCTGGGACTAGGAGATGTGAGCTCTGCTCCCCCGCCCCCACCAGCTTGTGGCTTCCTTTCCTGGCTTAGCTTCCCAAGCCTTCGGTTCCTGCATTGATTCACTAGTATTTACTGTGTCCCCTTGGCTCACTCATCTTTGCCTATTAACACATTGCTGCACACTTTTTAAATTGACAACCATGCTTAGAAACACATTTGCCATGGAGCTCTGGTGGCCTATTGGCAAGAAGCTGCACTGCAATCCCAGAGGTACATGGTTCAAAATCCACCAGATGCTCTGCTGCAGAAGGAGGGGCAATCTCCTCCTGTACCAGTCAGATCCAATTTGATGGTCCACACACAAAAAATAATTAAAAAAAAAAAGAAACACATTTGCCGTCAATTGCAGCAACGTGTTAAAAAGCAAACTAGACAGAGGTGACAGCTGTATAGCCACAATAACAGATCAGAATGACACCCTAACTCAATCATCTGAATGCCTGTTTAAGAGTGGACTAAGTTCTTGCAGCCAATACAGTGGGGATGGTAGATGTAGTTCTCACTACAATGTCAGTGTGTTCCTAAAAAATACTGTGCACATCAATGATAGCAACAGATAACATTTTTAAAGTACTAGAGAAACTGATATTAAAGAAAACTCCTTGCATTCCAGCTCTCTAGGAACAGAGGTTTTCTTGAATCCCTCATTTCTGTTTCCTTTCCTCTGCCCTGTAAGATGAACTGCCTGTCCCGGGCTCATTAGTACCCCTCCCCATTGCACCTTGCAGCCACGCAACCTCCTTGAGCCAAGGACAAAATGAAGGTCTCACTATCTCAAGACCTGAGCAGGATTCAAGTCAGGGCTCAGTACAGCAGAATAACATGCACAAAACCAGAATCCCACGGCTCTGGGAAAGACTTCCCAGCAGAACCCCAGGGCATTGGTACTCAGCTTTCCACAGAGTTTCTGGGAATTCTTCTGAGCTGAATGGTTCTAGGAGTGGTGTTTTCAACAAGTCTCATCCAAGCTCCTTCTCCACCCTGACCTCGTGCTAGGCTTTGTCTAGACTCTGAAATAATGAAAAAGGTGGAGCACTTGTGTTTATGGTACTTTCAGGGCAGTTGAAGAGAGAGAACATACTCACCTTAGTTATCAGTTACAAAGCCATGTTTGGTGGCCAGCATCAAACAAGGGATATGGTGGTTATGTCCCAGATAAAAGGAAGGAAGGAATGTGGAGTCAGTGAGGCAAAGGAGGAGGGGAAATTTCAGTGAAGATCTGAGTAATGATGACAGGGTTAAATGCAAGGAGGTCTATTGCAGTGATCCTGACAGCTATGTGGACATTCCCAGTAGATTGTCCTGGGAGCCAGGCAGCTGACATGGGGTACAGAGTGTAGAGCTGCCTGGGAGGTCCTGGAGCATGCTGTCGGCCTTATCCACAGGACACTGGGTCTGGCTGAAAGACTGGAAGTTTTGAATGCAGTGCAAGGTCAAGTGCAGAGAAAGTCCAGCGTCTTCCCTAATGGCTATTTTGCTTATAAGCATGCCGCTTTTACTTTGTCACTTTTCTCAATCTGTACATACAATTGGAAACTTTCAGTGTTTCTTTGATTTGCACTCTTTGATTATCTGTGTCAAAGAAGGATGATTTTATGAAATTACATCAAGGTGTACAATATACCTCATGATTTTATTTTTCATTCAGAAGGGCTGAAGGAAACCTAGGTCAGGGAGGCAGTGTCTACTTCCAAGCCACTGCCTGCACATCACTGTGCAGATGGGATCTCCTCCATCCTTAGGCACTTCTAAAGCCCTAGGATGAGTAAATGGTGGGAAGCATATCACATGGGGTGGGTGCGCTAGCCATCTTGCTGACGCTGTTGCTTATTTTCAGCCCCAACGTGTGCGCCGTGCAGAAACTCATTGGCACCAACAAGAAGTACTTCACCAACTGCAAACAGTGGTACCAACGGAAAATTTGTGGCAAATCAACGTGAGTAATCACCCTACACCACCAACCACCAAGCAGGCTGTGTTGCATGCTGCCAGCAACAGCACCCTCAGGCCTGGGCCAGCCTTCTAAATGGTCAGGCCGCCTAAGAACCACGAAGACACACACACGTGCAGACATGCTAGGGAACTGTCTGTGCTTGGGAGTGGCGTTTTTAGTAAGCTGGCCAATTTTGGTTGGCATTTTTAAGGCTGCTGTCAAGACTTAGATACATTTTTCAAGGCTGGTTTGGGATTTTAAGAAGGTTGAAATGTATGTGCTTTTTCATCCTCATTATATGATACAGATATTTGATAGAAAAGCCACGGGTGTGTGACTTGGGAAAGAAGGCCCATTGTTGAGCTTATGCTAAAAAAAACAAAAACAAAAACAAAACAAAAAACACCATCCCTCTTCTGTGGTGCTAAGGTAGATAAATTAAAAAAGACTTAGAGGGCTTGGGAATACACATGAGATACCAAAATGTGTTAAGGACTTGGCCTCATATGTCCTGCTACAACTCACTGGTGCTTATGTAGGCAAGCTGCTTCATTTTTGGAATCCTTAATGACTTCATCTGCAAAATGGGGATAAGAGTAGGACCTGCCTTGCATGGCTGTTATGAGGATTAAATGGGGGAAAGATTCATGTCTGCATACAGTGCCTGTCACATATCCAGTGCTCGAGAAATGTTAGCTGCTAAGTAGCTGAGAATTGATATCAACTTAAACCGAACAACATTATTATTATTATTATTATTATTATGCCAGATTTTGCAAATCTACACTGCACCAACATACTTGAGAATGCCAATAGGGTGTGAACCAGTTTAGCTACAGTAGGACTGGGTATTCTTGTCAGCACGCAGAGAAACAGCATTCACTGCCTGATGGCCTGGTGGAAACAGTAGCGTGCATGTTCTAACAGAAACTTTCCGAATTCCGGGGAAACCTAATCTGTTTTGGCGTCAACCGTGCACAGCTTTCAAAGCTGGCTCCCTCCTGCAGACAGGAAGACGAGTTGTGGGAAACCTTGAGCCACTTGTGAGGCCTGATCTTCCTCTTGTCTACAGAAGCTGAGGATTAAGAAACTCTAAGCCACTACCTTGAACCCTTTCCAATGCTGGAGGTTTTCAAATTTATTGCTTGTAGCATTGCCTCTGAGCAGACATCTCCAACTTAATAACCAACTAAAGCAAGGAAAAACACACTTTTCTTCATAGATATAAGTATTTTATGGGTACAAATACTTCATCTTGTGACCTTGATTATGTGAGGTAACTAGCAACCCTATTATACATCAAGAGATATTAGGAGTCTTGGCCGGGCTGGGAGAGAACAGAAGAGTCTGAGGTGCCTGCCTCAGGCAGGTCTATGACAATGGGCCCCCGGCCTGTTGAGAGCCCAGACTCAAGGCTGAGAGTTGACTGAACACCTGAGAGTTGAGGACGCACCTTCAGGGACGGAGAACTGCTACCAGCAGCCGTTGTTGCTGCGTTGGACAAATAGTGATGAAGCAAATTTTATACACATCCTTCTATGGTGCTTGGATTGAAATGGGGGCTGGGGGGTGGGAAACCCAACACAGCAAAGGCTTCTGTTTTGTTTTCTTTGACTTCTTCCCAAGTGTATATATTATGTACTCAAATAAACAGCCAATTAATTAATTAAATACAAGGCCAGGTCCCACATAATTGATTTTTGGAAGATAGCTAAAGGGTGACAAGAAAATGACTCTTCTACATCTCGGAAACAAAGGATTTAGATGCCCCTCCTCTGTTAATTCAGCTTTCCATGAAAGGGACCCCACTAGGATGGCCAGCTTGTGGTACAGTGAGGTCTGCCATCCTGTTTCACCATGTCTCTTGTGTTGAAGCATTTACTTGATGAGGCAGCAATAGCTTGATAACCATCCCTGGGCATTCCCAGGTGACATTGTTGTAGGTGATGATTGCCTCGGCTTATTGTCACTTGTCCCCTGCATTTCTCACGATCGCTGTGCCAGGACAAGGCACAAGCACGTAACTGTGTGTTGGCAAAATGGTTTCTACTCACTGAGTCTTCCCCTCTGGGGTATGTTGGCCCTGAGAGTGTGGTGTGTGACGGAGCAACCAGTGGGGAGACAAGAGCCTAGGAAAACAAGGATGCGAGGTTTAAAGGTATCACGCAAAGCCCAATACCCAGTCCCAGCTGACGACCAGACCTTACAAAGCCAGAGGACATTCTTCACATTCAACTCTTGCATGTTGTTTTGGGCAGCTTCAAAAAGAGGAAGAAGGATAGGAAAACATGAGTGGATAGAAAATTTCATGATGCAGGACAAGAAAGGCCCTTCCTGGAACAGCACGTGCAGTATCAGGAAGGCAGGGTTCACTTGGAAAGGATCCAGAGAGCTCGGATAGGGAAAGAGGAAGAAGCTGAACTCATCACTGGCGTCTAGAGAGGCGTGAGCAGGAGCAGCCTCGTAGTGTGCTTGTCCACCCCAGACAGGGACCTCAGAGGGAGTGCCACCTGACCACCACCCTGTGGCCACAGTTAGAGAACCATGGTGATCAGGAAGGAAAGGAGTGCTGTCTGGAATGGGTGTCACTCTGGCAAAGTTGTTGTTGTTGTTATTGTGTACCATTGAGTTGGAACCAACCCATAGCTGACCCTCCAGCAGGTTTTCGGAGGCAGTTACTCACACAGGAGGAGGTTGCCCATCCTTCTCTCGTGGAGCGGCTGGTGGATTTGAACTACATGGCTTTGGGATTGTAGCACAGCTTCTTGCCACTAGACCACCAAAGTTCCCTGCAAAGCAGGTACTAGATGCATTTATTTGAGTAAGAAACTAACTTGGAAATGGGATTGTGATGATGGTTCGTCAAGCAAAGAGAATTCTCTTAGCAGTTGGCCAACATAGGCTGATATGGCAATGGGAATTTTCTCAGCAAGACCCCAGAGAGGAGGCTGGGAGGAAAGGAAGGAAAATGTCAAATGTCAGAGGGCAGGCACAGGTCGTCAGAGGATCCAAGGAGACCAGAGGAGAATGTGAACTTGAAGACAGGCTACAAAAAGGCGTCGGGACAAGCCTGGTAAGGCAGGGGCCTAGAGCCTTGTCTGCTGCTGTGAGGCCCTGCGTGCTTCCCCCACAGAGGAGAGGACAGGTCACGCTCAGCACTCATGCTGTCAGGTGTTGCTACACTATCAACCTCACATCTTTAGAAAAATAACTTCAGTGCATTTCAAAAAGAGAAGAACTCAAGTCTCTGGTGTTATTTGCCAAGCCCAACATATGGATTTTATCACAGAAAATGGTTATAAATGGGCCCCTCTTTAGTGACTTGAGTAAATTTTATTACTTGGAAATTCACTTTAGCTTTTATTTCAGATCTTAAAAAGAACCGGAGTGATGCAATGACTATTCAAACAAAGGGATCGGGGGTGGGGGGTAGCGAGGGGCGCGGGGACAGCATCCCATTCTGTGATTTCTGGCCACAGTTAATCAGTAACCATAAAATTTTTTACGTGCAGCAACTTGAGCGATGGTGCAGGAAATTGTGGTCAGGGTGCCTTACTGCCTCCTGACAGGCCACCTTTGTTTAAGCATCACTGAGAGGGAGGCTGTTTAACAGCCAAGTTGGAGCTGACATCATGAGTGTGTAATGGTCTGTAGCAGGAGCTCCGCCATCATAAACGTGGCACAGGGAGGGCCAGCGCAGCGGCTAACAGGTAGAAGTGACGTTCATCCTTTTCAAAAGTCTTGAAAATTATTTCCTGAGCAGCACATTTCACAAGGGCACTAGGCGTTCCCTGGAGCCACGATGAGCTGGCAGCACACCCTTGTTTCTGCAGTAGCAGCATTGCTTTGCCCAAGGACTCACAGATTAGAACTTCATCAACACAGAGTTAAAGTTTGGAGATTTCACTTCTATCCATGCCAGCTGGTGCAGAGCCAGGCATTTCCACCAGCTGGCAGGAAGACTGTTTCTAGTGGATCTCATTGTGGGCAGGTTACCCAAAGCCATAACACGTGAAATTGAACAACTTAGAGCCTTTATCTTCCCTCTCTTCCCCATATCCCACAAATCTAATCTAAGGCAATGAAATGAGGCAGGTGAGAAGTTACCCGAGAAAGCCAATCATCGCTAAGGCCCACACCAGCGCTTCCTTCCCTGCTCCATATCCCCCTGTAGTCAGCTGGGAACCTGTTGATAATGTGCTCCAAGATTGACTCTGACAGTTGGGCAGTACTTCCTGAAGGTTCTGTTCTACTCCTGTAAACTGCAAAGAGGCTCCTTAGCTGACATGTACTTTGTTCTGTTGGGGACTTAGAGAAACCTTTGTACTATCTAGGGTACGGCTTCTAACCCCTCAAGATGTCTACATCAAATTCCTGTAAGCTGTGGATCTGTTTCCTTACTTAGCAAAAGGGGCGTTGCAAATCTGATTCAGTTACACATTTTGAGATGGAAAAAGTATCCTGAACTATCTAGGTGGGTCCAATGTTGTGGTTAGGGCCCATGTGAACGGGTCAGAGTAAGAAAAGCTGAAGTTGGAATAATGCACCACAAGAGAAAAAAAAATGGGGGCTGCCTCTAGAAATTGGGGAGGAGGAAGAAATGGGTTATTTCTTGGAGCATCTGGAAGGAAAGCATCTTCTGATTTTAGCTCTATTATACTGACTTGAGATTTCTGACTTCCTCTGCAAAATAATATTTTTTTAAACCACCGAATCTGTGGTAATTTTTACAGCATCAGTGGTGAATGGATGCAAATTCCAACTGTGGAATTCTATAGATGTATTATTGGGGAGGGGGGTGTTGCAATGTGATTTAGCCTGTGATCTCATGCAAGGCATTGCTTTCAATGAAGTTAACCTAATATCTCTTTTAAGTTGCATTCTTAGAGGCTTGTTAGTAGAATCTCAACAGTTGAGTGCTTATTGCTTGTGTGGTTGTTGTTGTTGTGCACTATTGAGTTGGAATTGACCCATAGCTGACCCTCCAGCAAATTTTCAGTGGCACTTAATCATACAAGAAGAGATTGACTATCTTTCTCCCATGGGACAACTGGTGGATTTGAACCCAGTGCCTTTAGGTTGTCAGTGCAGCCCTTGACTACTAAGCCACCAGGGCTCCCTGCTCAGATGGTAGTTCATTCAGTTCACACAGTTGTACTAGAAGATCAGGAGATCATTGCCTCATTAGCAGATGGGGAGAGTGAGGCTCAGAGAAGCTGAGTTGCTTAGTCATCCAGCAGGGCAGTGCAGGAGTTATGCCCTTTCTACTCCGTGGCCCCCAGGGACAGACAAGCCTAATAGCTAATACCAATGGCTTGGGGAGGTCCTTAAGTTCCTTTAGAACCTGGGTGATCTGTAGCATGTGTTTTAGATCTCTAACTGGATCCTCAAAACATATAGCCCAAGGTCCCAAAGATAAGACTTTCTAAGGGTAGGCTGAAACTCCTTGGTCCAGAGATGTCAACCTTCTCGTCATCCCCCGTCATGTAGTCATTTGGATCCTTTGCTGTATGGATATCCCTAATGCCTAATTTGATGAGAGGTCTTGGGAGCTAAGGAAGACAGCCAGCAAACAGAAGCCTACGGCATGCTGTCAGACTCTGCACATTGATTGCCATAGCAACATAAGGACATTTTCTAAAAATGTTCTCCTCTTTAGGAGCCAGACCCCGGTGAATGAGATGGTGGTGGGAAACTTTGGTGGTGGACAGTAGGTTAAGTAAGTTCTGATTTTCCACCTGGAGTCTGTGAAGAATCAGAGCTGTTGCATTTCTGAGGCCAAGAGGGCAGAAAGTGAGCCACTCCAGCAGGCAGCCCCAGGGGCAGGTGGGACGTCTAGACATTAAGGTCTGTGTTTGCTCTGGGATTCTGCTTGGAAACCCTGACACACTGAATGGTTTACCTTCTGTCACAGAAGACTGGCTCTCAGTCTCTAGACTTTGCTCCTCCTCCTCCTTCTCTGAATCTAGTTAATCCTTGCTCATTTACAGCAGAGCAGAGGGCCAAAACCATGAAGCACAATTGGGAAAGGATGATTGTTTGTTTTAACTTATAGTATGAATTTCTTGGAAAATTACTTGGGGGAGTGAAGTACAAATATATCTTTTTTATCCAATCAGAAGCAAAAATTACTATAAGAAAATTGAGAAGAGCCCTCTACAACCTTCATTTAAAAGTTGTTCTTCTAACCTGGAAAGCTAGAGTAAGATCATTAATATCTCACTGCCATAGTTATTGTTGGTTTTAGGTGCTGTCAATTTGAATACAACTTATAGCAACCCTATAAACATATCTGAACTCATTCTGTCTTGTTTCATCCTCAACATCTCTGACATACTAGAGAGTTCATTACTATAGTCATTATGTCAATCCATCTAGTTAGTCTTTCTCTCTTTCGCTGACCCTCTACATTTCCAATCATGATGCCCCTCTCTAAGGAATAGCCTCTTCTAACAACATACCCAAAATATGTGAGACTTTAATCCTAACAGCTTCCACTGGTGAGACTAAGTTCAAAGGCTCTGAGCAAGAAGCCTGGAACTGGTGTGGCACTATGGGAGGCTCTCTACTGCCCATCCTTTCCTCCATCATCCTAGAGATGACATCAGGTCAGGACATCTATGGCTGTGTAATTACCAAGTCCCCACCTACAGCACCTGTATTTTTCCAGGGTTCAGAGACCAAGTAGGCTGACTCACAGCTAAAAACTGGAAGACCTGATGTGAACCACTGTTGCAATTTCCAAAAAAAAGCAGCCCTCTGCTTCCCTGGAGCCAGGCGGACCTATTAGAGAGGGGCTGATACTATGGGGGCCATTGAGATCAAGTAAACACCATGAGTTAGCTGCTCTACCATCCCAACCCATAAGCCCCACTCACACCTGTGTGTTTAAAGTTACACAGATGCCACGCTGTGAGCAGCAGAAGCACAGAGGAGAGAGCCAACAGGGCCAAGGATGAGGAGAAAGCTTCCTGGCAAAGAACAGTTAGCTATGAAAAAGCCTTTAGCTGTGGGAGTCTTTGTTGCCTGAGCCTCCTCTGTGGCTTTTGCCGGAAGCATCCGCGTGTGACTGTAAAAGCTGGTCCAGCTGCCGTGGAACATGAGATGTAGTGCAGAGCCCCACTTGGGAGGCACAGGATGTTCAGCCGGGTGCTGACCCTCACTACCTATAAAGAGCACTTATGTCTTGTAAAGGTCAGACTTTCTAATATTATTCACTTTCCCTTAAATATTTGCATTATCAAGAACAATGGAAAAGGGATTAGACTTGATGAAATGTGAGGTGAATCCTAGGCCTGCCCCTGCTCAGCTGTGATCTTCAGAAACCTCTCCGCCAGGGTCCCTTGCAGCTCTCGGCCTCATTCTGAGTGCCTTTCACCATGCTGAGACTCTCCTGCTTACATCTGTCCCATCCTCCCCAGCCAGTCAGGTCTCCATGCATCCTGGGCACACTCAACACTCTGGCTACCAAGAAGTTCACACTTAGGGAGTTAGTTTTCTTTTGTTCTCTCTCTTTTTTTTCTTATGTACTTGTGAGGCCATCTGAACAACTGCTCAGATCTCATCGGGTTTGGTTTTGTTTTGTTGGTTTTTTGAGTTTTGGAGGGGAGATGTGTGAACTAAATAGCCAGCCTCATGAAACAAGAGTCTTGGCCAGCTTGTCCAAGTTCTCCCAGCCATGGTATGCACAAGGGGCCCCAAGAGAGGACTTTAGGGGACAAGACTCATTCTCCAGCTATACTTCTCCAATCATTAATTTCCACATAGATAGTTTTTGAAAGTGAAGTTTTAGTGACTTGGCCTAATTCTACATCCCCAGAGAGAACCTGGGATTCCATGCGTAAGTCTTCCCTGGTTCAATGGATTCAAGGCTTGGGACTCCTTCTAGGTTTAGCTAGAAGTTAACAGTCACTCACTTCCCAATGCCTACAACTGCCCCATTAGGTGCTGGTGGGATGTGGCTCTGTGACAGTGAATATTGCTCTATCCATTGGCTGGGATCATGAAATGTGAAATAGAAAGGAACCTTAGAGATCCTTTAGTTTCATTTCACCCCAAATATATATATCAAGAAACTGAGACTCAGAGAGAGAAAAGGGCTTTCAAGATCACCCTGCTAGTTGATCCAACATAAGCCAAGTCTTCTGATTCTAGCACAGTTTCAATTATACAACACATCTTTTGAAAAGTTATCAATCAACTAGTACTTCTTTTACAAATAACTTTCGTTTCTACAGATGAAATTCTGAGGCCATCAGCCAGTTTTCCCCGGTAAGTACAGTGATGAAATGTTAGAAAGGAACAAGACAGAGGAGGGCCAAGAAGGAGGGGTAGGCGGAGGTGAGACGTGTGAACAGCAGGCAAAGGAAATGCATAGGCTGTCATTCCTCAGTCATCTCTTAGGGGTCCTGTTTCTGGCACAGGAACACTGAAAACTCCTTAACAACCTGAGAATCCTAGTGAACCTATCTTGGAAACAGCTCTGCGGGTTGCAGATGAGCCAGGCTTTTATTCACATGACTGACTAAGGCTTCCTGAGATGACTCCAGTTGGATTAACTACAGCAATATGTCCAGGACACACTGAACACACCCACTGCTCTCCAAAGCCCTTATTTCTTGCCTGCAAGTCCTCTGGTGACCTGACACCCTGTGAAAGACCCACCGTGAGCAGTTCTGTGTTAAAACACATTGCGTGTCTATAAGAAAACAAGGAGGACACAAGTGTTTGAATGTCTTTCCAACAGAATGGCTGCATTAACAGTGTGAGTGCAAGGATAGCCTTGGGTAGAACTTTGGCAGATTGACTTTTTTTAATTCTTATTAAATTTTATTAATTTTAATGAACATTTACAGGGATTTTGGGTTTTCATTCCTTCATTGCTGCACCATTCTCTCTACCCTCCT